>NC_083442.1:6258079-6383805 GCF_020745735.1 Hemiscyllium ocellatum | reverse complement strand
TTCCCACCCCTCTCTCTCTCTCTCTCCCCTTCCTCTCTCTCTCTCTCTCTCTGTCTCTCTCCCCTTCCCCCCCCCTCTCTCTCTCTCCTTTCTCCCCCCTCCTCTCCACTGTGTACAATTCCCCACCCTCCCTCACCACTGCCAGCCCTCGCTGTGTCCCAGGCCCTGGGCTGGAGGAGGTGGGACCCTGGGATTATATGGAGGTACTGACTGGCCATTCACCTGTATATGTCTTCATGCACAGCATGATACCAGTCCCCAGGCTTCCCACAGCCCCACCCTTCCCCTGCCTGAGAAAGGGGCTTTACTTCCCCTCCCCATCCCACAGTTTGTACAACAACAGGTGTCCCTGGGTTAAGATCCCACTGTGTTAATGACCACATGGCACGGAGTCCAAATAACCCTCTGGGACAGGAAGACAGGGAGGGAGTGGGGAATGGGGGAGAGAGAGGGACAGGTTGTGGGGGAGGGGGGGGATGGTGTTGAGAATAAAACTCAGTGAGACAAAGAGAATGAAATACAGAAAGCAGAATAAACAAATACCTTGTTGGGGGGGGAGGGGGAAGGAGAGTGAGAGAGAAAAGGACAGATGGAGGAGAGAGAGAAAAAAGCCCAGGGAGGGAGAGGGGTTGGGGGGGAGAGAGAGAGAGACTGACATAGAGAGATCCTGAAGGGAGACAGATGGCCAGAGGAGGAGCGAGTGAGGGAGAGAGAGCATGATGGTGCAAGGAAGAATAGAAAGTTCCTCAGCCAGGAACAGCAAGATCCCACAGGGCTGTGAGAGAGGGGAGCAGGGAAGCTGGAGATTGGGAATGCCTGAACGATTAAACAATTCCAGGAAAGTGAGTGAGGAGACAGAGTTGTAGGAAGGGAATCTCCAGGGGAACGGGAACAGGTTGGAGATGGGGAGAGATGGGGATTGAAGAAAAGATTTGGGGAAGAGAGAGGGAACACGGGAATGAAGATGGGAGCTGCAGTGAGAGATGGAGGCAGTGACATTTGTGGGATCAGACTGTGCAGCAACTCTCTCTCCAACCCTTTTGCCCCTTTGTCTCCCCAACCCCAGCCCAGAGATCACCCCTTATGGTAAAAATCACAGAGACGGCCTGAACCCCACAATTCATTTCCGAGTGTGTGTGTGTGTGTCTATGTCTATGTAAATGAACAACAAGGAGACAGAACAGTTTCTGATTATTCTCTCTCTCTGGTTCCAGCTCTTGTCTGATGATTCCTCACGGCAGAATGATTGGATTCTCTCTGTCTCTGCACTGTCCAAGTTTCAGCTCCCAGACCAAATCCCCTCCTCGGTGGGAGAGACTGAGAGCGAAATGAAAATTGATTAAAATAAAACAGTGGCACCAAAAGCACAGCAAGATCCCATCGCTCTCTGCCTTCCACAATCTCTCCCTTTCCCAGCACAGCCCCTGATATTAAACCCAGAGAACGGGAACAGGAAGGTGTCAAACTGCCTCAGGACTGTCCCAGTGTTTCGGTTTGAGGGGAGGGGCATGTATGAGAGAGAGAGAGAGAGAGAGAGAGAGATGGAAATTGATTAAATCAAAGCTAAGATCTTTTGAATCACAAACTCAAGAGAAACAAATAAAATCCCATCACTGAGTGACTTCCCAAAGCTCCCCATTTTATCAGCACTTCCCGCTGGTTTTAAACCCAGAGAATGGGAACAGATTTCACTGGGACCCAGGGGGTAAATGCTTTCTGACTGACTCCCCACCCCAAGGGTTTATTTTCTGAGACTCGATGGAAGGGAGTCGGTTTGGAGCCTGGATCTCGTCCCTCCCTCCGTGTTTAACCTGCCCCCTCCAGCTGCTTCTCTGACAAACCGAAGGTAAAAAAAAATCACGAGGCAGGACTGATGTCCCCTCTATCCCACTCCCCTTCACACCCCCGTGACCCACACTCTGTCTGGGATTGGGGCTGTTTCTACATGATATTAACATTCAATCTTCCACTGATACAGTCACCTCTCTCTTTCACTCCTCCCTCCCCCTCTCTCTCTCTCTCTCTCTTCCTTGCTCTCTGGCCTCCCTCTCTCCCTCCTTCCCTCACTCCTCCTTCACTCCTCCCCTCCGTCTCCCTCTCTCATTCTCTGTCTTCTCTCCCATCTCTCTCTCTTCCCCCTCTTCCTGTCCCTATCCCCCTCTCCATCTCTCCGCTCAGCTTCCTCCTGCTCTCGAGAATGGATTGGTCTCTCTCTCTCTCCATTCCCCCTACATTCTGATTGAAATGCCCTCCCCTCCCCTCCCTCCCATTTAAAGTGTGTTCCCATCTCCCCGCCCTGTCCCGTAGACATTAGCCCCATCCCTATCACATTGTGGGGGTGGGGGGAGGGGGGGGGAGAGGTGGGGTGTCCAGGCTGGGGAAAGGAGGGATGATACACCCACTATCAGACCGTCAGCAAACAGAGCCCGGGCCCTGTAGACAGGCCCCTGTGATGTGTAAGGGGCAACCTGCAGGCTGAGGGGTGCACAGCAAGATCCCATAGGCAGCTGGAGTGTGGCATACCTGGGGTATTTCCTCTTCTTTACCCTCTGCCAGAAGTAGTGCCATCCCCCAGCAACAGCCCCTCCCCACAACAACTGCTCCACAAGCAAAATGCCACCCATGTAATTTTCACACAGCAAGATCCTAATAATACCAGCACTTTCTAAATCTGGTTTCTGATCATGAGTGTCTCTCTCTATCTGTCTCTCCCTGCCTGGAATCCCACATCCTGTCCCCCACACCCCTCCCCATTAAAATGATGACAAGTCAGAGAGTGGGCCATTGATGTACAGTGCGATCCCACAGGGTAGTCCCCTTCGTGCTCCAGAATGTGCTCAAATCCCACTTTACATCCGACAGGAGGTTGTGGATTTCTTTGGGAATCTTGTTTAAGGAATCACCTCATCCATCCCAGGATTTAATTTTGTGGATGGTACTTTCGAGAAGGAAGTGATTGCAGCTGAGCCCTCCCCCAGATCCTGTCTCCCTTTCCCAGCCCAACTACAAAGACACATCTTATCCCTCTATCCCTCCCTCCTTCCCACACTCTCTCTCTTTTACCCCTTTATCTCAAAAACAATCACCTGATGCTGCGAAATATTTCCATCTCTCCCACTTCAAATAACCACGACACATTGCTGTGTGTGGGACGGTTTTATTTGTTTAAAAAAATCATCAAAAGAAAGCTGGGGAGGGTGTGAGAGAGGGGACAGAGAGAGAGAGAGAGAGAGAGAGAGAGATCCCTCCCAGATACTCAGGGATTGGGCCAACCTGGGTCTTATTTATGGGATTATCACATTTGGTCTGCAATGTAGGCCACTCTGCAGGTGGTTTGAGACACAGCTAGATCCCACAAGTAGCATTATTCTGATATTAGAACAAGGCTTTGGATAGAGTTTCTCATTTAAGGTTTAATTCCCTCCTTGAGGAGTCCTGTCTGTCAGACACTCACTGGGGATTGATGTATTTGTGTCAAATCCCAGGGCCCAGTTATTTTAACCCCAGGCTTCAAAACAACAGGGCCCCAGATGCCCCTAAAACCCAGGGATTCCCCCAGAGGAGATTAAACCTCAGGGTAAATAAACACACAACTCATGTGGGCCCCCATGGGGTGCAGCCTGTTGACCAGGCCTCAGGCCTCAGGACCGTGTACCCTCTGGAGAAAGTTCTTGTTCAAAAGGTCTCCTGATCCTAAAGTTTCTGTCTTTGGATCTTCAAGTGGCCAGCAAGATCCCTTGGGAGGAAAGAGACAGTATTAGATGAAAGACAAAGGATGAAAATCATTACAGGAAGATAGCACAGCAAGATCCCAGGTTTTCCTCTCTCAGTGACACAGACAATCTCTCAGCAACATCCAAACCCAGGGATTCCCCCAGAGGAGATTAAACCTCGGGGTAAATAAACACACAACTCATGTGGGCCCCCATGAGCTGAGTTTCCATGCCAAAACCTTGGAAAAATTTGAAATGACGGGTTAGCTGATTAAAACACTCACTGCCTGCAGTGACAGTATTGGGGCAGTTGGTGCACAGCAAGATCCCACATGGTACAATGCAGCAGCAGCTAATTACTTATAGATTAGATTAGATTACTTACAGTGTGGAAACGGGCCCTTCGGCCCAACAAGTCTACACCGACCCGCCGAAGCGCAACCCACCCATACCCCTACATTTACCCCTTACCCCTTACCACTATGGGCAATTTAGAATGGCCAATTCACCTGACCCGCACATCTTTGGACTGTGGGAGGAAACCGGAGCACCCGGAGGAAACCCACGCAGACACGGGGAGAACGTGCAAACTCCACACAGTCAGTCGCCTGAGTCGGGCGACTTTCCCCTCTGTGATGCTGCTTCAGTTTAATTATTTCCTGTCACCCCAGAATCAAAATTTCCAGCGAGTTCACAATCTCAAAATGCCCCTCTCTCTCTCCCCTTCTGTTTCCCCTGCTCTCTCAATTTTTTACTCAATTCCTCACTCTCTTTCTCTCACTGTCGAATTTCCTCATCCTGCCCTCTCTATCACCCACATTACTCTGACGTTATGACAAGTCTTTCGAGAGGGTCACATCATTTGGGTTTTAATTCTGCCCTCGGGGAGTCCTGCCTCTCAGATCCTGGGAATTGACATACTTTCGCCCCAGGCCACAATCCGGCTGGAGCCAGTTTACCAGAGGCCCCTAAAACTCAGGGTCCCCCAGAGGAGATTAAACCTCAGGGTAAATAAATGCACAACTCACGTAGGCCCCCACAGGGTGCAGCCTGTTGACTAGGCCGAATGGCCTTACTTCCACTCCTATGTCTTATGGTCTTATGGTCTTAGGCCTCAGGCCCGTGCTCCCCTTCTGGAGGTTATTCTTTCCTGGCCTCGAACATTTTGGATCTTAGTTCCACACAAACACTTAAGATTCTCTGACCCTAAACCCCTGAAGCTGAGTGAGCATATCTGTGAGAGCGAGAGACTGTGCCTGTGTGTGTCCAACTTGAGTGTCAATGATTCCGTGATGGTATTCCTAAAACTCATGTACACACTCACAGCCTCACACTCTCACTCACTCACTCACAACACATACACAAACACACAGACACTCACACAGAGCTGCTCATGCACTCTCACATGCACTCACACACACTCTCATGCACACACATTTTCGTGCACAGACACTGACTCTCACTCACTCATCCCTCACACGACACTTACGCCCTCTCACTCTCTTTTTATTTACTCTTCCCCTCGGTGTGGGTACAGTGCTTTACATATTGAATATCAGATACCCAAGAGTGAGTTTCTGACCTGAATCTAATCGAGGGTTCAGTAAGGATATACATTCGGAGTAACAGGTACCAGGGATGGAGTTACAGCCTGGAATCTAATTGAAGGGTTCAGGGGGATTTATATACAGGATAACAGAGACAGAAGAGAGTTACAGACTGGAATCTGAACAAGATGTTTGATTACTTTAGCTATAGACTAATATTTAACCTGGCGTGATTTAAAGACTGGAATCTAATCGAGGTTATCGAGGTGGTTTATATACAGAGAGACTGATAATTGGGAGTGGGTTGCAGACAGGAATCTAATCGAAGGTATGGGGGTGGTTTATATACAGAGAGCCAGATACCCAGGAGTACGTTACAGACTGGCATGTAATTGAGGGATTCAAGGTGGTTTTTATGCAGCGTAACAGTTACCCGGGAGTCAGTTTTTGAGATGATAGAAGTTACAGAATCATGCCATAAGACCATAAGAAATGAGACCATTCAGCCTATCATTCAATCATGGCTGATAGGTTTCTCAACCTCATTCTCCTGCTTTCTCTCTGTAACCCTTGATACTCAAGAACCTATCTATCTCAGTCTTAAATATACTCAGAGAGCTGGGCCTCCACAGATTCCCCACTCTCTGGATCAACAAGTTTCTCTTTATCTCTGTTCTAAGAGCTCTTCCTTTTACTCTGAGGCTGTGCCATTGGGTCCCAGTCTCTCTGACCAAATGGAAACATCTTCCCAACATCCGCTCTGTCCAGGCCATTCAGTATTCTGTAAATTTCTGTTAGATCCCCCAACCCCTCATCCTTCTGAACTCCATTGAGTATAGACCCAGAGTCCTCACACATTCCTCATGTGTTAAGCTTTTCATCGTTCACATGAACCTCCTCTGAACACGTTCCAGGGTCAGTACATCCTTCCTGAGATATGGGACCCAAAACTTGTACAATTCTCCAAATGTGGTCTGACCCCAGCTTTATTGAGCCTCAGAAATACATCCCTGCTTTTATAATCAAGTGATCTCAAAATAAATGCCACCATTGCATTTACCTTCCCAACTACTGACCCAACCTGCAGGTTTACCTGAGACAATCCTGGACGGGAACTCCCAAGTCTCTCTGCACTTCAGATTTCTGAATTTTCTCCCCATTTAGAAAATAGTCCATGTCTCTCTGCCTCTATTCCTCTGACCCAAGTGCGTGACCTTATACTTTCTCACGTTGTAGTCTATCTGCCATTTCTTTGCCCACTCTCCTAACTTGTCGAAATCTTCTGCAGCCTCCCCACCTCCTCAATGATACCTGACCCTCTACCTGTTTTTATATCATCTGCAAACTTACTCAAAATGCCCTCAGTTCCTTCATCTAGATCGTTAAAACAGCAAGGAAACAGTCTCTCCTTATAACTCAGGCCTTCCAGTCTGGGTAACATCCTTATAACTCTGTTTCCCACCCTTTGCAGTTTAATAACCTCCTTCCTACAGCAGGGTGAACAGGATGGTATGCAGTCCTCCAAATGTATTCTCACCAATGTCTTGTACAGCTGTAACTTGACGTCCCAACTCCTGGGCTCAGTGCTCTGCACGATAAAGGCAAGCCTGTCAAATGCCACCTTCACCACCCTGTGACCCTGCCTACCTGTGGCACCACTTTCAAGGAACTATGTACCTGCCCCCTTTGGTCTCTCTGTTCAACAACACTCCCCAGGGCACGACCATTATAACTGTGTACGTCCTGCATGTGCACACTCTCTCTCACTCGCACATGCACACTCTCACTTGTGTGCGCACACACTCTCTTACTCACACTCTCTCTAGCAAGTCTCAATTATTGATGCCCATTTAACTGTTCTCTGATATACTTCTTACACGTATTGGTTCCCTACTCTCATTTGTTCATTTTGGGGTCCGCGGAACTGAAACTCCAATTTCCTGATGCTTGCAACATTTCTCCTTTTTAGTGATTCCCTGTCCCTATTTTCCCATTTAGACTTACTCTGTTCTAATTCTCTAATTTATTGGCACTCCCACTAATTTTCTAATGTAATGGGACTGTGTATCAAACCGATCTACTGATGCCCCACCAGTTCTCCCACGTACTCATACCCCAGTACTCATTCTTCCATTTCCTGATGCCCTATCCCAACTCTACTATCTAGAGGTGCCCTACTCTAATTCTCATATTTACTGCCCTAGACCAACTCTACCATTTAGTGGCGCCCTACTGGAGATGGGAGGGGGAGGAGATTGGCGGGTGGGAGGCGAGGAGAGGGGCAGGCAAGGAGATGGGGGAGGGTGGGAAGAAGAGGGGGAGGAGGGAGAGAGGGGGAAGGGGGAAGGAGGGGAGGGAAGGGAGAAAGGGGAGGGGCAAGGAGAGGGGGACGGGGAAGGAGAAGGGGGAAGGCAAGAGTCGGGGAAGAAGAGAGTGGGGGGAAGGAGAGGGGTGGAAGAAGAGAGGGGGAAGGTGGGGGAATGAAGGGTGGAAAGAGAGGGGGAAGGGGGATCGAGGGGGGAAGGAGGGGGAGGGAAGGAGAGGGGGAGGGGGCAAGGAGATGGGCGAAGGAGAAGGGGGTAAGTAGCTGGGGTAAGGAGGGGGGAAAGGAAAGGGGAAGGCCATGAAGGAGAGGGGGGGGGGGTGGACAGAGAGGGAAGGAGAGAGGGGAAGGAACCAAGGAGATGTAAAAAAGAGAGGGGAAGGAGAGAGGAGAAGAGAAGGTGAAGGAAATTTGGCGGGAAGGACAGAGGGGGAAGGAGAGGAGGGAAGGAGAAAGGAGGACAGAGAGGAAAAAGGGGGTGGAAGGAGAGTGGAGGAAGGAGAGAGGGGGAAAGAAGTGGTGTGAAGGGGGAAGAACTGGTGTAAAGGGGGAAGAACAGGGGAGAAGGAGAGAGGTGGGAAGGAGGGGGAAGGGGAAAGGAGGAGTGGGAAGGTGGGGTGGACGGAGGTAGGAATTGGGCCAAGGGAAGGGTTGAAGGAACTGGGGGGAAGGAGACAGGAGGAAGGGGGGGGGGGTGGAGAGACGGGGAAGGAGGGGCAAGGAGTGAAAGGAAGGGGGAGGAGGGGTACAATGGGGAGGATGAAAGGAGTGAGGGGGAACGAACTGAGGGGAAGGAGAGAGGGGGTAGGAGAGGGAGGGAAGGCTGAAGGAGGGGGAGTGGGGGAAAGGAGAAGTGGACGGAGAGAGGGGGAGGGAGATAAGGGAAGGAGAAAGTGGTGGAGAGAGGGAGAGGGAGCAGGAGGAATGGGGGAAGGAGATGAGGGGAAGGGAAGATGGAGAGTGGGGAAAGGGAGGAAGGAGAGGTGGGGAAGGGAAGATGGAGAGTGGGGAAAGGGAGGAAGGAGAGGTGGGGAAGGAGACCCGAGGGAATGGAGAGAAGGAAAAAGAGGGGGAGTAGGACAGGGGTGGAAAGGGGGAAAGGAAGGCGGAAAGAGAGTGGGGGAAGAGAGGGGGAAAGGAGGGTGCAAAAGATAGGGTGGGAAGGAATTAGGAGAAGGACAAGGGGAAGGAGAGAAGGGCAGAAAGAGAGACGGGGTAAGGAGAGGGGGGAAGGAGAAAGGGAGGGAAGTAGAGAGAAGGAAGGTGAGGGGGGAAGGAAAGGGGGAAAGGAGAAGACCGGGTGTCAGAGAAATTTGCTCAATAGATTAGAGATCTCAAAACACAATTGACAAACAGTTTATTGCAAGCGATATGGCTGGAAGAGAAAACAGACCAGCTGACGCAGAACTGACAGTCTGTACATTTAGATCAGAATTTCTCTTCCCAAAGCTGAGGCTGAGACCAGTTTTATAGTATTGCTGCACAATGGCACTGATTAAGAAAAAGGAAACTACAATGTATCTGGAAATGGAGTCATCTAGTTCCAAGGATGTGAATTGGAAAACAGTTTATTGGGTGAATGTCCTGTTCCTTCACACAATGTAACATCCTGACAGTATCGACGGTTCCATTCCTCTTCACAGGTGGGTGTTAATATCTCTTCTGAAGTAGTGAGGTGTTTCCATTGTCCTGTTCCTGGAGGGTGTCCTTGCTGGTGTCTCTCTGTCTGACCCGCTCCTTGTTTGGCTTTAGTATTGCTGGGTTGTGAAACTGCCCTTAGGGCTTTGAGATAACTGTGGTGCTGTGTCATGTCTGTGGGAGCAGAAAGCCTAATCCCTTGTATGTGTGCTGTCTGATTCGGCTGGTGAGCTGCTCGGGAATTCTGGGTGTTCTGGTACAGTTTGGCCAATTTTGCTTTTGTGGGCCTGCCGTGGGTTAGCAAATCTTTTCCCACACTGATTTGTCCTGACGCAAAATTTATTCAACTGTTGGTGGTTACTGATTTGTTCTGACCCAAAATGTTTCCACCTGTCAGTGGTTACTGATTTGTACTGACCAGAAATGTTTCCAAGTGTGGATGGTTATGGGACTGACCCAAATTTTTTCTAATGTCGTGGGTTACTGACTTGCACTGTCCAGAAAAGTTTTGAAATGTCAGTACTTACTGATTGGTACTGACTTGTAATTTTTACACTCTTTGGTGGTTACAGATTTGTACGGACCCAAAATTTTTCTAAGTGTCAGATATTACTGATTTGCACTGCCCCAAAGTTTGTTGAAGTGTCAGTGTTTCCTGATATGCACCCAACCAGAAATGTTTCCATGTGTCAGTGGTTACTGATTTGCACAGACCCGAACATTTTCTCAGTGTTAGTGGTTACTGATTTGTACTGACCCCAATAATTTCTAAGTGTGGATGGTTACTGATTAGCACTGTCCCAAAATTATTTTAAACATCAGTGCTTACCAATTTGTACTGACCCGTAATGTTTCCACCTGTCGGTGGTTAATGATTTGTACTGACCCAAAATTACTCAGTGTCACTGCTTACTGATTTGTACTGACTTGAAATTCATCCAAATCTCAGTGGTCACTGATTTGCACTGACCCCAAATGTTTCTAAGTGTGGATGGTTACTGATTTGCACTGACCCGAACATTTTCTAGGTGTCGTTGGTTACCAATTTATAGTGACTACAACTTTTCCACTTGTTGGTGGTGATTGATTTGTACTGCCCAAAATATTTCCAAGTGTGGATGATTATGGATTTGCACTGACCCAAGTTTGTTTGAAATGTCAGTGCGTACCGATTTGTACTGACCCAAACTTCATCCAACTGTCAGTGGTTACTGATTTGCACTGACCCGAAAATTTTCCCAGTGTCTGTGGTTAGTGATCTATACTGACCCCAAATTTTTCTAAAATTTGGATGGTGACTAATTTTCACTGAACCAGAATGTTTTGAAATGTCAGTGCTTACTGATTTGTCCTGACCCTAAGTTTTCCAACTGTCGGTAGTTACTGATTTGCACTGACCTAAAATCATTTCACGTCTCAGAGTGTTCGGATTTGCACTGACCCGAAGTTTTTTCCATGTGTCAGTGGTTCCCGATTTGCACTGACCCGAACATTTTCTCAGTGTCGGTGGTGACTGATTTTTACTGAGCACAAATTTTGCTAAGTGTGGACGGTGACTGATTTGCACTGTCCCAAAATGTTTTGAAATGTCAGTGTTTACCGATTTGTACTGACCTATAATTTTTTTTCACCTGTCGGTGGTTACTGATTTGCACTGACACAATTTTTTCCAACTGTAGGTGGTTATTGATTTCTACTGACCTGAAATTATTCTCTGTGTCAGTGATTACTGATTTGCACTGCCCTGAAGTTTGTTGAAGTGTCAGAGTTTCCTGATTTGCACCGACCAGAATTTTCTTTTCCCATGTATCAGTGGTTACTGATTGTACTGACCCCAAATTATTCTCAGTTTTGGTGGTTACTGATTTCAACTGACCTGACCACTTTCTAAGTGTGGATGTTGACTGATTTGTACTGTCCCAAATTCTTTTGAAATGTCAGTGCTCACCGATTTGTACTGACCTGTAATTTTTCCAACCGTCTGTGGTTACTGATTCGAACTGACCCTTAGGTTTTCCAACAGTCGGTGGTTATTGATTTTTACTGACCTGATTTTTACTGTGCCAGTGATTACTGATTTGCACTGCCCTGAAGTTTGTTGAAGTGTCAGTGATTACTGATTTGCACCAACCAGAACTTTTTTCCCAGGTATCAGTAGTACCTGATTTGTAATGACCCCAAATTATTCTCAGTTTTGGTGGTTATTGCTTTCTACTGACCCGAAACTTTTCTAAGTGTGGATGGTTACTGATTTGCAGTGACCTAAATTCTTTTGAAGTCTCAGTGCTTACTGATTTGAACTGACCTGATTTTTTTCCAAATGTCAGTGGTTACTGATTTGTACTGACCCAAATTCTTTTGAAATGTCAGTGCTCACCACTTTTTGGTGGTTACTGATTTGTACTCATCTAATATTTTTCAAAGTGTTAGTGCTTACTGATTTGAACTGACCCTAAATGTTTCCAACTGCCGGTGGTTACTGATTTGTTACTGACCCTAGTTTTTCTAGGTGACTAATTTGTACCGACCTGAATTTTTTTGAAATCTCAGCGCTTACCGATTTGTACTGACCCACAATTTTTCCAACCATCTGTGGTTATTGATTTGCACTGACCCTAAATTATTCCAACTGTCCGTGATTATTGATTTCTACTGACCTGAAATTATTCTAAGTGTCAGTAGTTACTGATTTGCACTGCCTTGAAGTTTGTCAAAGTGTCAGTGTTTCCTGATTTGCACAGACCAGAATTTATTTTCCCATGTCCCAGTGTTCACTGATTTGTGCTGACCCCAAATTATTTTCTGTGTCAGTGGTTACTGATTTTCACTGACTAGAAATTGTTTGAAGTGGCAGTGGTTACTGATTTGAATTGACCCAAATCTTTCCAACTGTCAGTGTTTCCTGATTTGCACAGCCAGTTTTTTTTACCATGTTCCAGTGGTTATTGATTTGCACTGATACCACATTATTCTCTGTGTCAGTAGTTACTGATTTTCACTGACTCAAAATTGTTCGAAGTGTCAGTGGTTACTGACTTTAATTGACCCTCAATTTTTCCAACTGCCAGTGTTTCCTGATTTGTACCGACCAGAATTTTTTTTCCATGTATCAGTGGTTATTAATTTGTACTGTCCCAAAGTATTCTCAGTTTTGGTGGTTACTGATTTCTACTGACCTGAACACTTTCTAAGTATAGATAGTTACTGATTTGTACTGTCCCAAATTCTTTTGAAATGTCAGTGCTCTCCGATTTGTACTGACCCATACTTTTTCCACATTTTGGTGATGACTGATTTGTCCCCACCCAATAGTTTTACAAAGTGTCAGGGCTGACTGATTTGAACTGACCCTAAATGTTTCCAACAGACAGTGTATCCTAATTTTCACCGACCAGAACTTTTTCCATGTATCAGTGGTTACTGATTTGGACTGACCCCAAATTATTCTCTGTGTCGGTGGTTTCTGATTTTCACTGACCCTAATTTCATTCCAATTGTCAGTGGTTACTGATTTTCACCGACTCAAAATTGTTTGAAGTGTCAGTGATTACTGACTTTAATTGACCCTCAATTTTTCCAACTGTCAGTATTTCCTGATTTTCACAGATCAGAATTTTTTTTCCATGTACCAGTGTTTACTGATTTTTACTGAGCACAAATCTTGCTAAGCGCAGATGGAGACTGATTTGTGCTGTCCCAAAATTTTTAAAAAATGTCACTGCTTACCGATTTGTACTGCCCGAAAGTTTACCACCTGTCAGTGGTTACTGATTTGTACTGACCCCTATTATTCTCTGTGTCGGTGGTTACTGATTTTCATTGAATATATTTTTTTTCTAGCTGTCAGTGGTGACTGATTTTCACTGACTAGAAATTGAAGTGTCAGTGATTACTGATTTTAATTGACCCTAAATGTTTCCAACTGTCAGTGTTTCCTGATTTGCAGCGACCAGGATCTTTTTTCCATGTATCAGTGGTTACTTATTTGTACTGTCCCAAAATATTCTCAGTTTTGGTGGTTACTGATTTCTACTGACCCGGACATTTTCTAAGTATGGATAGTTACTGATTTGCACTGTCCCAAATTCTTTTGAAATATCAGTGCTCACCGATTTCTACTGACCCGTAATTTTTCCACATTTTGGTGATTACTGATTTGTACCCACCCAATATTTTACAAAGTGTCAGGGCTTACTGATTTGTTCTGACCCTAAATTTTTCCAACTGTCGCTGGTTACTGAATTGTAACGGACCATCAGTTTGACTAAGTGTGGATGGTTACTGATATGTGCTGACCCCTATTATTCTCTGCGTCGGTGGTTACTGATTTTCATTGAAACTATTTTTTTCCAACTGTCAGTGGTTACTGACTTTCACTGACTAGAAATTGTTTGAAGTGGCAGTGGTTACTGATTTGAATTGACCCAAATCTTTCCAACTGTCAGTGTTTCCTGATTTGCACAGCCAGTTTTTTTTACCATGTTCCAGTGGTTATTGATTTGCACTGATACCACATTATTCTCTGTGTCAGTAGTTACTGATTTTCACTGACTCAAAATTGTTCGAAGTGTCAGTGGTTACTGACTTTAATTGACCCTCAATTTTTCCAACTGCCAGTGTTTCCTGATTTGTACCGACCAGAATTTTTTTTCCATGTATCAGTGGTTATTAATTTGTACTGTCCCAAAGTATTCTCAGTTTTGGTGGTTACTGATTTCTACTGACCTGAACACTTTCTAAGTATAGATAGTTACTGATTTGTACTGTCCCAAATTCTTTTGAAATGTCAGTGCTCTCCGATTTGTACTGACCCATACTTTTTCCACATTTTGGTGATGACTGATTTGTCCCCACCCAATAGTTTTACAAAGTGTCAGGGCTGACTGATTTGA
Organism: Hemiscyllium ocellatum; assembly: GCF_020745735.1. Taxonomy (NCBI): domain Eukaryota; kingdom Metazoa; phylum Chordata; class Chondrichthyes; order Orectolobiformes; family Hemiscylliidae; genus Hemiscyllium; species Hemiscyllium ocellatum. The sequence continues at coordinate 6,369,692 of NC_083442.1, read as the reverse complement.
ACTGACCCTAAATGTTTCCAACAGACAGTGTATCCTAATTTTCACCGACCAGAACTTTTTCCATGTATCAGTGGTTACTGATTTGGACTGACCCCAAATTATTCTCTGTGTCGGTGGTTTCTGATTTTCACTGACCCTAATTTCATTCCAATTGTCAGTGGTTACTGATTTTCACCGACTCAAAATTGTTTGAAGTGTCAGTGATTACTGACTTTAATTGACCCTCAATTTTTCCAACTGTCAGTATTTCCTGATTTTCACAGATCAGAATTTTTTTTCCATGTACCAGTGTTTACTGATTTTTACTGAGCACAAATCTTGCTAAGCGCAGATGGAGACTGATTTGTGCTGTCCCAAAATTTTTAAAAAATGTCACTGCTTACCGATTTGTACTGCCCGAAAGTTTACCACCTGTCAGTGGTTACTGATTTGTACTGACCCCTATTATTCTCTGTGTCGGTGGTTACTGATTTTCATTGAATATATTTTTTTTCTAGCTGTCAGTGGTGACTGATTTTCACTGACTAGAAATTGAAGTGTCAGTGATTACTGATTTTAATTGACCCTAAATGTTTCCAACTGTCAGTGTTTCCTGATTTGCAGCGACCAGGATCTTTTTTCCATGTATCAGTGGTTACTTATTTGTACTGTCCCAAAATATTCTCAGTTTTGGTGGTTACTGATTTCTACTGACCCGGACATTTTCTAAGTATGGATAGTTACTGATTTGCACTGTCCCAAATTCTTTTGAAATATCAGTGCTCACCGATTTCTACTGACCCGTAATTTTTCCACATTTTGGTGATTACTGATTTGTACCCACCCAATATTTTACAAAGTGTCAGGGCTTACTGATTTGTTCTGACCCTAAATTTTTCCAACTGTCGCTGGTTACTGAATTGTAACGGACCATCAGTTTGACTAAGTGTGGATGGTTACTGATATGTGCTGACCCCTATTATTCTCTGCGTCGGTGGTTACTGATTTTCATTGAAACTATTTTTTTCCAACTGTCAGTGGTTACTGACTTTCACTGACTAGAAATTGTTTGAAGTGTCAGTGATTACTGATTTTAATTGACCCTAAACTTTTCCAACTGTCAGTGTTTCCTGATTTGCACCGACCAGAACTTTTTTCCATGTACCAGTGGTTACTGATTTACACTGACCCGAACATTTTCTCAGTGTCGGTGGTTACAGATTTTTACTGAGCACAAATTTTGATATGAGCAGACGGTGACTGATTTGCACTGTCCCAATTTTATCTTAAATGTCAATGCTTGCTGATTTGTACTGACCCAAATTTGCCCACCTGTCGGTGGTTACTGATTCGTACTGACCTGAAATTATTCTAAGTATCGGTGATTACTGATTTGCACTGCCCTGAAGTTTGTCGAAGTGTCAGAGTTTCCTGATTTGCACCGACCAGAATTTTTTTTCCATGTATCACTGGTTACTGATTTGTACTGACCCCAAATTATTCTCAGTTTTGGTAGTTACTAATTTCTACTGACCCGAACCTTTTTGAAGTGTGGACGGTGACTGATTTGGACTGTCCCAAATTCCTTTCGAAATGTCAGTGCTCACCGATTTGAACTGACCTGTAATTGTTTCAACCGACTGTGGTTATTGATTTGCACTGACCTGAAATGTTTCTTACTGTCACTGGTTCCTGTTTTGCACTGATTTGAAATTTTTCAAACTGTCATTGGTTACTGATTTGCACTGCCCCAAAGTTTGTTGAAGTGTCAGGGTTTCGTGATTTGCACCGACCAGATTTTTTTTCCATGTACCAGTGGTTACTGATTTGCACTGACCCGAACATTTTCTCAGTGTCGGCGGTTACAGATTTTTACTGAGCAGAAATTTTGATATGCGTGGACGGTGACTGATTTGCACTGTCCCAATTCTTTTGAAATCTCAGTGCTTACCACTTTGTACTGACCCACAATTTTTCCAACCGTCAGTGCTTACTGGTTTGCACTGACCCTAAATGTTTCCAACTGTAGGTGGTTATTGATTTCTACTGACCTGAAATTATTCTCTGTGCCAGTGATTACTGATTTGCACTGCCCTGAAGTTTGTCAAAGTGTCAGTGATTACTGATTTGCACCAACCAGAACTTTTTTTCCAGGTATCAGTAGTACCTGATTTGTAATGACCCCAAATTATTCTCAGTTTTGGTGGTTACTGATTTCTACTGACCCGACACTTTTCTAAGTGCGGATGGTTACTGATTTGCAGTGACCTAAATTCTTTTGAAGTCTCAGTGCTTACTGATTTGAACTGACCCGATGTTTTTCCAAATGTCAGTGGTTACTGATTTGTACTGACCCAAATTCTTTTGAAATGTCAGTGCTCACCACTTTTTGGTGGTTACTGATTTGTACTCGCTCAATATTTTTCAAAGTGTTAGTGCTTACTGATTTGAACTGATCCTAAATGTACCAGTGTTCACTGATTTGTGCTGCCCCCAAATTATTTTCTGTGTCGGTGGTGACTGATTTTCAGTGATCCTACTTTTTCCAACTGTCAGTAGTTACTGATTTTCACTGACTAGAAATTGTTTGAAGTGGCAGTGGTTACTGACTTTAATAGACCCTCAATTTTTCCAACTGCCAGTGTTTCCTGATTTGTACCGACCAGAATTTTTTTTCCATGTATCAGTGGTTACTAATTTGTACTGTCCCAAAGTATTCTCAGTTTTGGTGGTTACTGATTTCTACTGACCTGAACACTTTCTAAGTATGGATAGTTACTGATTTGCACTGTCCCAAATTCTTTTGAAATGTCAGTGCTCACCGATTTGTACTGACCCATAATTTTTCCACATTTTGGTGATGACTGATTTGTACCCACCCAATAATTTTACAAAGTGTCAGGGCTTATGATTTGAACTGACCCTAAATGTTTCCAACACAGTGTATCCTAATTTTCACCGACCAGAATTTTTTCCATGTATCAGTGGTTACTAATTTGTACTGACCCCAAATTATTCTCTGTGTCAGTGGTTACTGATTTTCACTGACCCTAATTTCTTTTCAACTGTCAGTGGTTACTGATTTTCACTGACTAGAAATTGTTTGAAGTGTCAGTGGTTACTGACTTTAATTGACCCTCAATTTTTCCATCTGTCAGTGTTTCCTGATTTGCATTGACCAGAATTTTTTTTCCCATGTATCAGTGGTTACTGATTTGTACTGACCCCAGATTATTCTCTGTGTCAGTGGTTACTGATTTGCACTGCTCTGAAGTTTCTCGAAGTGTCAGTGTTTCCTGATTTGCACCGACCAGAAGTTTTTTCCATGTACCACTGTTTACTCATGTGCACTGACCCGAACATTTTCTCAGTGATGTTGGTTACTGATTTTTACTGAGCACAAATTTTGATATGAGTGGACGGTGACTGATTTGCACTGTCCCAATTTTTTTTGAAATGTCAGTGCTTGCTGATTTGTACTGACCCAAAATTTGTCAACCTGTCGGCTGTTACTGATTCGTACTGACCTGAAATTATTCTAAGTGTCGATGATGACTGATTTGCACTGCCCTGAAGTTTATCGAAGTGTCAGATTTTCCTAATTTGCAGTGACCAGACTTTTTTTCCATGCATCAGTAGTTAATGATTTGTACTGACCTCAAATTATTCTCTGTGTCGGTGGTTTCTGATTTTCACTAACCCTAATTTCTTTCCAACTATCAGTGGTTACTGATTTTCACTGACTAGAAATTGTTTGAAGTTTCAGTGATTACTGACTTGAACTGACACTCAATTTTTCCAACTGTCAGTGTTTCCTGATTTGCACGGACCAGAACGTTTTCCATGTATCAGTGGTTACTGATTTGTAATGACCCCAAATTATTCTCTGTGTCGGTGAATACTGATTTGCAATGCTCTGAAGTTTGTCAAATTGTTATTATTCCCCGGATTTGCACAGATCAGAATTTTTTTCCATGTACCAGTGTTTACTGATTTTTACTGAGCACAAATCTTGCTAAGAGCAGATAGTGACTGATTTGTGCTGTCCCAAAATTTTTTAAAAATGTCAGTGCTTACCGAGTTGTACTGACCCGAAAGTTTACCACCTGTCAGTGGTTACTGATTTGTACTGACCCCTATTATTCTCTGTGTCGATGGTTACTGATTTTCATTGAATCTATTTTTTCTAGCTGTCAGTGGTTACTGATTTTCACTGACTAGAAATTGTTTGAAGTGTCAGTGATTACTGATTTTAATTGACCTGAAATGTTTCCAACTGTCAGTGTTTCCTGATTTGCAGCGACCAGAATTTTTTTTCCATGTATCAGTGGTTACTTATTTGTACTGTCCCAAAGTATTCTCAGTTTTGGTGGTTACTGATTTCTACTGACCTGAACATTTTCTAAGTATGGATAATTATTGATTTGCACTGTCCCAAATTCTTTTGAAATGTCAGTGCTCACCGATTTGTATAAAAAATGAGGTCTGCAGATGCTGGAGATCACAGCTGAAAATGTGTTGCTGGTTAAAGCACAGCAGGTCAGGCAGCATCCAAGGAGCAGGAAATTCGACGTTTCGGGCATAAGCCCTTCATCAGGAATTCCTGATGAAGGGCTTATGCCCGAAACGTCGAATTTCCTGCTCCTTGGATGCTGCCTGACCTGCTGTGCTTTAACCAGCAACACATTTTCAGCTCACCGATTTGTACTGACCCGTAATTTTTCCACATTTTGGTGATTACTGATTTGTACCCACCCAATATTTTACAAAGTGTCAGGGCTTACTGATTTGAACTGACCCTAAGTTTTTTTGAAATGTCAGTGTTTCCTAATTTGCACCGACCAAAATTTTTTCCATGTATCAGTGGTTACTGATTTGTACTGACCCCAAATTATTCTCTGTGTCGGTGGTTTCTGATTTTCACTGACACTAATTTCTTTCCAACTGTCAGTGGTTACTGATTTTCACTGACTAGAAATTATTTGAAGTGTCAGTGATTCCTGATTTTAATTGATCCTAAATATTTCCCACATTCAGTGTTTCCTGATTTGCACGGACCAGAAATTTTTTTTCCTTGTATCAGTGGTTACTGATTTGTACTGACCCCAAATTATTCTCCGTGTCAGTGAATACTGATTTGCACTGCTCTGAAGTTTCTCGAAGTGTCAGTGTTTGCTGATTTGCACCGACCAGAATTTTATCCATGTACTGCACTGACCCAAAATTTGTCAACCTGTCGGTGGTTACTGATTCGTACTGACCTGAAATTATTCTAAGTGTCGGTGATGACTGATTTGCACTGCCCTGAAGTTTGTCGAAGTGTCAGATTTTCCTAATTTGCAGTGACTAGACTTTTTTTCCATGCATCAGTAGTTAATGATTTGTACTGACCTCAAATTATCCTCTGTGTCGGTGGTTTCTGATTTTCACTAACCCTAATTTCTTTCCAACTATCATTGGTTACTGATTTTCACTGACTAGAAATTGTTTGAAGTTTCAATGATTACTGATTTGAACTGACACTCAATTTTTCCAACTGTCAGTGTTTCCTGATTTGCACGGACCAGAATTTTTTCCATGTATCAGTGGTTACTGATTTGTACTGACCCCAAATTATTCTCTGTGTCGGTGAATACTGATTTGCAATGCTCTGAAGTTTGTCAAATTGTCATTATTCCCGGATTTGCACAGATCAGAAATTTTTTTTCCATATACCAGTGGTTACTGATTTCTACTGACCCAAACATTTTCTCAGTGACGGTGGTTACTGATTTTTACTGAGCAGAAATTTTGATATGAGCGGACGGTGACTGATTTGCACTGTCCCAATTTTTTTGAAATCTCAGTGCTTACCGCTCTGTACTGACCCACAATTTTTCCAACTGTCAGTGCTTACTGATTTGCACTGACCCCAAAGTTTTCCAACTGTAGGTGGTTATTGATTTCTACTGACCTGAAATTATTCTCTGTGCCAGAGATTACTGATTTGCACTGCCCTGAATTTTGTCAAAGTGTCAGTGATTACTGATTTGCACCAACCAGAACTTTTTTCCCAGGTATCAGTTGTACCTGATTTGTAATGACCCCAAATTATTCTCAGTTTTGGTGGTTACTGATTTCTACTGACCCGAAACTTTTCTAAGTGCGGATGGTTACTGATTTGCACTGTCCCAAATTCTTTTGAAGTGTCAGTGCTCACTGATTTGAACTGACCCGATTTTTTTCCAAATGTCAGTGGTTACTGATTTGTACTGATTTGAAATTTTTCAAACTGTGTCAGTAGTTACTGATTTGCACTGCCCCAAAGATGGTTGAAGTGTCAGTGTTTCCTGATTTGCACCGACCAGAATATTTTTCCATGTATCACTGTTTACTCATGTGCACTGACCCGAACATTTTCTCAGTGACGGTGGTTACAGATTTTTACTCAGCACAAACTTTGATATGAGCGGACGGTGACTGATTTGCACTGTCTCAATTTTTTTTTAAATGTCAGTGCTTGCTGATTTGTACTGACCCAAAATTTGTCAACCTGTCGGTGATTACTGATTCGCACTGCCCTGAAGTTTGTCGAAGTGTCAGAGTATCCTAATTTGCACCGACCAGAATTTTTTTTCCATGTATCAGTGGTTATTGATTTGTACTGACCCCAAATTATTCTCTGTGTCGGTGGTTTCTGATTTTCACTGACCCTAATTTCTTTCCAACTGTCAGTGGTTACTGATTTTCACTGACTAGAAATTGTTTGAAGTTTCAGTGATTACTGACTAGAACTGACCCTCAATTTTTCCAACTGTCAGTGGTTACTGATTTGTACTGACCCCTATTATTCTCTGTGTCGGTGGTTACTGATTTTCATTGAATCTATTTTTTTTCTAGCTGTCAATGGTTACTGATTTTCACTGACTAGAAATTGTTTGAAGTGTCAGTAATTACTGATTTTAATTGACCCTAAATGTTTCCAACTGTCAGTGTTTCCTGATTTGCAGCAACCAGAATTTCTTTTCCATGTATCAGTGGTTACTAATTTGTACTGTCCCAAAGTATTCTCAGTTTTGGTGGTTACTGATTTCTCCTGACCCGAACACTTTCTAAGTATGGATAGTTACTGATTTGCACTGTCCGAAATTCTTTTGAAATGTCAGTGCAAACCGTAATTTTTCCACATTTTGGTGATTACTGATTTGTAATCAACCAATATTTTACAAAGTGTCAGGGCTTACTGATTTGAACTGACCCTAAATTGTTTTGAAATGTCAGTGTTTCCTAATTTACACCGACCAGAATTTTTTCCATGTATCAGTGGTTACTGATTTGTACTGACCCCAAATTATTCTCTGTGTCAGTGGTTTCTGATTTTCACTGACCCTAATTTCTTTCCAACTGTCAGTGGTTACTGATTTTCACTGACTAGAAATTGTTTGAATTGTCAGTGATTCCTGATTTTAATTGACACTACATGTTTCCAACATTCAGTGTTTCCTGATTAGCACGGACCAGAAAATTTTTTTTCCATGTATCAGTTGTTACTGATTTGTACTGACCCCTAATTATTCTCCGTGTCAGTGAATACTGATTTGCACTGCTGAAAGTTTCTCGAAGTGTCAGTATTTCCTGATTTGCACCGACCAGAATTTTTTCCAAGTACTGCACTGACCCAAACATTTTCTCAGTGTCGGTGGTGACTGATTTTTACTGAGCACAAATTTTGCTAAGCGCAGATGGTGACTGATTTGCACAGTCGCAAAATATTTTTAAAAATCAGTGTTTACCGATTTGTATAGACCCTACATTTTTCCAACTGTCGGTGGTTATTGATTTCTACTGACCTGAAATTATTCTAAGTATCGGTAGTTACTGATTTGCACTGCCCTGAGATTTGTCGAAGTGTCAGTGTTTCCTGATTTGCACCAACCAGATTTTTTTTCCATGTATCAGTGGTTACTGATTTGGACTGACCCCAAATTATTTTCTGTGTCAGTGGTTACTGGTTTCTCCTGACCTGAACACTTTCTAAGTGTGGATTGTTCCTGATTTGAACTATCCCAAATTCTTTGGAAATGTCAGTGCTCACCGATTTGTACTGACCCGCGATTTTTCCACATATTATTGATTAATGATTGTATGCACCCAATATTTTTCAAAGTGTTAGTGCTTACTGATTTGTTCTGACCATAAATTTTTCCAACTGTCGCTGGTGACTAATTTGTAACTGACCATCAGTTTTACTAAGTGTGGATGGTTACTGATATGTACTGACCCCTATTATTCTCTGTGTCAGTGGTTACTGATATGTACTGACCCCTATAATTCTCTGTGTCGGTGGTTACTGATTTTTATTGAAACTATTTTTTTCCAACTGTCAGTGGTTACTGACTTTCACTGACGAGAAATTGTTTGAGGTATCAGTAATTACTGATTTTAATTGACCCTAAACTTTTCCAACTACCAGTATTTCCTGATTTGCACCGACCAGAACTTATTTCCATGTACCAGTGGTTACTGATTTTTACTGAGCACAAATTTTGATATGAGCGGACGGTGACTGTTTGCACTGTCCCAATTTTTTCTTAAATGTCAGTGCTTGCTGATTTGTACTGACCCAAAATTTGTCCACCTGTCAGTGGTTACTGATTCGTACTGACCTGAAATTATTCTAAGTGTCGGTAATTACTGATTTGCACTGCCCTGAGATTTGTCGAAGTGTCAGTGTTTCCTGATTTGCTCCGACCAGAATTTTTTTCCATGTACCAGTGGTTACTGATTTGCACTAACCTGAACATTTTCTCAGTGACGATGGTTACTGATTTTTACTGAGCACAAATTTTGATATGCGCGGACGGTGACTGATTTGCACTGTCCCATATGTTTTTGCACTGACAGAATTTTTTCCAACTGTTGGTGGTTACTGATTTCTACTGACCTGAAATTATTCCAAGTGTCAGTGGTTACTGATTTGCACTGCCCTGAAGTTTGTCGAAGTGTCAGTGTTTCCTGATTTGCACAGACCAGAATTTTTTTTCCATGCGTCAGTGGTTATTGATTTGTACTGACCCCAAATTATTCTCTGTGTCAGTAGCTACTGATTTTCACTAACCCTAATTTTTTTCCAACTATCAATGGTTGCTGATTTTCACTGACTAGAAATTGTTTGAAGTGTCAGTGGTTACTGATTTGAATTCACCCGAAAATTTCCCAACTGTCAGTGTTTCCTGATTTGCACCGGTCAGAATTTATTTTTTCTATGAATCAGTGGTTACTGATTTGTACTGACCCCAAATTATTCTCAGTTTTGGTGGTTACTGATTTCTACTGACCCGAAACTTTTCTAAGTGTGGATGGTTACTGGTTTGCAGTGACCTAAATTCTTTTGAAATGTCAGTGCTCACCGATTTGTACTGACCCATAATATTTCAAATGTCGGTGGTTACTGATTTGTACTGACCCAAAATGTTTCTTGCTGTCACTGGTTACTGATTTGTACTGAACCGAAATTGTTCAAACTCTCAGTGGTTACTGATTTGTACTGCCCCAAGGTTTGTCGAAGTGTCAGTGATTTGCACCGACCAGAATTATTTTCCATGTACCAGTGTTTACTGACTTGCACTGACCCGAACATTTTCTCAGTGTCGGTGGTGACTGATTTTTACTGAACACAAGTTTTGCTCACCGCAGATGGTGACTGATTTGCACTGTCCCAAGTTCTTTTGAATTGTCAGTGCTTACCGATTTGTACTGACCTGTAATTTCTCTACCGGTGGTTACTGATTTGTACTCCCCCAGTATTTTTCAAAGTGTTAGTGCTTACTGATTTGGACTGACCCTAAATATTTCCATCTGTCGGTGGTTACTGATTCGTAACTGACCCTCAGTTTGTTGAAGTGTGGATGGTGACTAATCTGTACTGACCCGAAATCTTTTGAAATGTCAGTGCTCACCAATTTGAACTGACCCTTAATTTCTCGAACTGTCGGTAGTTACTGATTTTCACTGACTAGATATTTATCAAAGTGTCCGTGGTTACTGAGTTGTACTGACTCAAACTTCATCCAACTGTCGGTAGTTACTGATTTGCACTGCCACAAATTTTTTCCAAATGTCTGCGGTTTCTGATTTGTACTGAACCCAATTTTTTTTTGTATGGATGGTTATTGATTTGCACTGACCCGAATTTTTTCTTACTGTCACTGGTTCCTGATTTATACTAACTGGAAATGTTTCAAACTGTCAGTGGTTACTGATTTGCACTGCCCCAAAGTCTTTCGAAGAGTCAGTGTTTCGACCAGAATTTTTTCCCATGAATCACTGGTTACTGATTTGTACTGACCATAATTTTTCTAAGTGTGGATGGTTACTGATTTGACCTGTCCCAAAAGCTTTTAAAATGTCAGTGCTCACCGATTTGTACTGACTCGAAATTCATCCAACTATCGGTGGTTACTGATTAAGAGTCATAGACACGTACAGTATGGAAACAAACCCTTCGGTCCAACTTGTCCATGCTGACCAGATATCCCAACCCAATCTAGTCCCACCTATCAGCACCCGGCCCACATCCCTCCAAACCCTTCCTATTCATATACCCATCGAAATGCCTTTTAAATGTTGAAATTGTACCAGCCTCCACCACATCCTCTGGCAGCTCATTCCATACACGTACCACCTTCTGTGTGAAAACGTTGTTCTTTCGGTCTCTTTTATATCTTTCCTCTCTCACCCTAAACCTATGCCCTCTAGTTCTGGATTCCCTAACCCCAGGGAAAAGACTTTGTCTATTTATCCTATCCATGCTCCTCATAATTTTGTAAACCTCCATCAGGTCACCCCTCTGCCTCTGATAGTCCAGGGAAAACAGCCCCAGCCTGTTCAGCGTCTCCCTGTAGCTCAAAACTTCCAAGCCTGGCAACATCCTTGCAAATCTTTTCTGAACCCTTTCAAGTTTCACAACATATTTCCAATAGGAAGGAGACTAGAATTGCACACCATATTCCAACAGTGGCCTGACCAATGTCTTGTACAGCCAGAAATAACCTCCCAACTCCTGTATTCAATAGTCTGAACAATAAAGGAAAGCATACCAAACGCCTTCTTCACTATCCTATCTACCTGCGACTCCACTTTCAAAGAGCTATGAACCTGAACTCCAAGGTGTCTTTTTTCAGCAACACTCCCTTGAACCTTACCATTGAGTGGATACGTCCTGCTAAGATTTGTTTTCCCAAAATGCAGTACCTCGCATTTATCTGAATTAATCTCCATCTGCCACTTCTCAGCCCATTGGCCCATCTGATCCAGATCCTGTTGTACTCTGAGGTAACCGCCATTGCTGTCCACAACACCTCATATTTTGGGGTCATCCGAAAACTTACTAACTGTACCTGTTATGCTCGCATAATTTATGTAAATGACAAAAGTAGAGGACCCAGCACCGATCCTAGTGGCACTCCACTGTTCACAGGCCTCCAGTCTGAAAAGCATTCCTCCACCACCACCCTCTGTCTTCTACCTTTGAGCCAGTTTTGTATCCAAATGGCTAGTTGTCCCTATATTCCATGAGTTCTAACCTTGCTAACCAGTATCCCACAGGGAACCTTGTCGATGGCCTTACTGAAGTCGATTTAGATCACATCTACTGCTCTACCCTCATCAATCCTCTTTATTACTTCTTCAAAAAACTCAATCAAGTTTGTGAGACATGATTTCCCAGACACAAAGCCATGTTGACTATCTCTAATAAGTCCTTGCCTTTTCAAATACATGCACATCTTGTCCCTCAGGATTCTCTAAAACAACTTGCACACCACCGACGTCAGGCTCACTGGTCTATATTTCCCTGGCTTGTCCTTACCACCTTTCTTAAACAGTGGCACCATGTTTGCCAACCTCCAGTCTTCGGCACCTCACCTGTGACTATCGATGATAGAAATATCTCAGCAAGAGGCTCAGCAATCACTTCTCTAGCTTCCCACAGAGTTCTCGGGTACACCTGATCAGGTCCTGGGGATTTATCCACCTTTATGCATTTCAAGACATCCAGCACATCTTCCTCTCTAATATAGACATTTTTCAAGGTGTCAGCATCTATTTCCCTACAGTCTATATCTTCCATATCCTTTTACAAAGTAAATACTGATGCAAAATATGCGTTTAGTATCTCCCCCATTTTCTGCGGCTCCACACAAAGGCCGCCTTGTTGATCTTTGAGGGGCCCTATTCTCTCCCTAGTTACCCTTTTGTCCTTAAAGTATTTGTAAAAACGCTTTGGATTCTCCTTAATTCTATTTGCCAAAGCTACCTCATGTCCCCTTTTTGGCTTTCTGATTTCCCTCTTAAGTATACTCCTCCTGCCTTTATACTCTTCTAAGGATTCACTCTATCGATCCTGTCTATACCCTACATATGCTTCCTTCTTTTTCTTTGACAAACCTTGAATTCCTTTAGTCATCCAGCATTCCTGATATCTACCAACCTTTTCTTTCACCTGAACAGGAATATACTTTCTCTGAACTCTCGTTATCTCATTTCTGAAGGCTTTCCATTTTCCAGCCATTCCTTGACCTGTGAACATCTGCCCCCAATCAGCTTTTGAAAATTCTTGCCTCATACCGTCAAAATTGGTCTTTCTCCAATTTAGAACTTCAACTTTTAGATCTGGTCTACTCTTTTTCATCACTATTTTAAATCTAATAGAATTATGGTCGCTGGCCCCAAAGTGCTCCCCCACTGACACCTCAGTCACCTGCCCTGCCTTATTTCCCAAGAGTAGGTCAAGATTTGCGCCTTCTCTAGTAGGTACATCCACATACTGAATCAGAAAATGTTCCTGCGCACACTTAACAAATTCCTCTCCATCTAAATCCTTAACACTATGGCAGTCCCAGCCTATGTCTGGAAAGTTAAAATCCCTGACCATAACCACCCTATTATTCTTACAGATAGCTGAGATCGCCTAACAAATTTGTTTCTCAATTTCCCTCTGACTATTGGGGGGTCTATAATATAATCCCAATTAGGTGATCATCCCTTTCTTATTCCTCAGTTCCACCCAACTAACATCCCTGGATGTATTTCCAGGAATATCCTCCCTCAGCACAGCTGTAATGCTATCCCTTATCAGAAACACCACTGCCCCTCCTCTCTTGCCTCCACAACAGGAGAGGGGGAGGAAAGGAGGGGGAGGGTATGGAGGGTCGGAGGGAAGGTGGGGGGAAATGAGAGGTAGGGAAGGAGGGGGCGGGAAGGAGACGTGGGGAGGGGAGGAAGAGGGGTGGAAGGAGAAGGGGTAGGAGGGGGAAAGGAGGGGTGGAGGAGTGGGGTGAATGAGCGGAGGGATGGGGAGGCAAGGGGGAGCAGAGGGTGTTGAGGAGAGGGGAGAGGAGAGGGAGAAAGGAGAGGATGGAAGGAGGGCGGAATGAGGAGAGGTGGAGAAGTGAGGAACGAAAAGGAGATATGGGAAGGTAGGGGAGGAGGGAGAAGGAGGCGTGGAGGAGAGGGGGAAATGATGGAGGGGAGGAAGGAGAGGAGGGGGAGTATGCGGGGTGAAGGAGAGATTCGGGGAGGAGAGGGGGGAGGGGGAAGGAGAAGGGAAAGGAGAGAGGGAAAGGGGAAGAAGACGGTGAAGGGAGAAGGCGAGGTGGGGGAAGGAGAGTTGGGGAAGGGTGGGAGGATAGGTGGAAAGAGAGGGGCGAAGGGGGAATGGGAGGTGGGTAAGGAGAGGGGACAAGAAGCATGGAGAAGGAGAGTGGTGGGAAGGGGGAGTAGGTTTGGAAGGAGAGTAGGGAAAACGGGAGGGGGTTGAAGGAGAGAGGGAGGAAGGAGAGGGTGGGAGGAGATGGCAGAAAAGAGGGTGAAAGGAGAGTTGGGAGAGGAGGGTGGGAGGAGGGGCAGAGGAGAAGGGGAAGGAAGGGGGTGAAAGGGCAGGAACAGGAAGGAGGGGGAGCGGTGGGGAAGGGGGAAAGAATTGGGGTGGCAGGAGGGGGGAAGGGGTTGAATGAGGGGGGAAACGTGGTGGAGGAGAGTGCAGAGTAGAGGGGGAAGCGATTGGCAGGGAAGGAGAGGGGGAAAGTAAGGGGGATGGAGGGGAGAAGCAGAGAGAGAGAAGAGTGGGTGATGGAGGGGGAGGAGAGGAGAGGGATGGAAGGAGAGGGATGGAGAGGCTGGCAGAAGGGGAGGGGAATGAAGTGGGGAAGGAGAGGGGAAAGAGGGGGTGAAGGACCGGGTGGAGGGGGCAGAGGTGGAGAGGAGAGCGGGGAAGGAGAAGGGGAATGGGGGATGGGAGAAGGAGAGGGGGAAGGGGCAAGTAGAGGGGAAGGTGAGTGCTAGGGAAGGAGAAGGGGTAGGGAAGGAGAGGGGGAAGGCAAGGGTGACGGAGGAGAAAACAAAGCGAAGAGTGGGAGGAAGGAGTGGGCAGGAGAGGAGGAGGAGCAGTAGAGAAAGAAGAGAGGGAGAGAAGAGGGGGAAGAAAAGAGCGACAGAAACATAGAAACGCCCCTCTGTCCTCCTTCTCTGTCCTCCCTCCCTCTCTGTCCACACCCTGTCGTCCCTCCTCCCTTGTTCCTGCCTCCCCCACCCCTTTATGGTGGGGGGACACAGTGAGCACGTGCAGACACTTACTGACCTTTTCAGGGACTGTCTCACTGCACAGCAAGATCCCAGGCACCCACACCCCTCCCATCCCCCGAGACAAATATTTACGTAAATCTCCCCCAATCACGTTTTCACCTCCTGAATGTTGTTGCCCCCCCCATTATATTCTTGACCACAATTCGTAATACCCATGATCAGTCTCTCCACCCCACCCCACCCCACCACTGGGGCAGGGTTGACTGCCAGCCCATCCCCATTTATTTATCTTTCCAATCCACACCCCCACCAGATACTGGGCCCTTCCCCAATTTTCTGTTCTGTCTACATTTACTGCTTCATTCCCCTGTAGATCCCCTGCCTTTGGGTAAATTTGTGACCCCACTTACAATCTCCCACCCCTCCTGTGGTATTACAGCACAACCCACTTTCACCTCTTTCCCCAATCTAATTGCCCCTCTCCCCCGTGCTGCTTAATTTACCCCCACACCACGCTGTGCCCTCTATCCATACTTCCCCATCTCTATATAAAAGCCCCCACTGTGACTCCATTGTGTACAATTCCCCATCCCCCCTCACCACCCCCACCCCTCCTCACCACCCCCACCCCTCACTGTGTCCCAGGCTCTGGGCTGGAGGGGATGGGGGGCACAGAGAGTGTGTACAGAGACTGACCGGCAATTCAACTGTCTTCATGCACAGCAAGATCCCAGTCCCCAGGTTTCCCACCCCTCCCCTCCCTCTCACTGAGAAAGGGGCTTTATTTTCCATCACCCCACAGTTTGGACAACAACAGGAGACCCAGGGCACAGCAAGATCCCACTGTGTTAATGACATGTGCAGCCCCACCACATGGCACTGAGTCCAAATCTCCCTCAGGGACAGGAGGACAGGGAGGGAGAGGGGTGTGGACTTCCCCAGTTTCCTCATTCCCCCTCCACCTGACCCCGCCCCAACCTTCCAGCTCAGCCCAGCCCCCATGACCTGTCCCACCTGTCAATCTTCCTTCCCACCAATCCGCTCCACCCTCCTCTGGCTGCTACTGATTCCACCTCCCAGCCGCCAGAGGGAGCTGCTCTGCCTCTCCTCACGGCCCTGGTTTGAGTCACCTGTTGCCTCCTCCCTCTTCCTCATTGTCAATCCTGCCCCTGTGCGGGCGGCTATCCTGGTGTGACGTCACTGCGCAGCCCCTTGCGCCTTTGCGTCACTCAGGCCATTGTGACGCTGTCAGTGAGTGTAACCATCTGTAACACAGTCTGTGTCCCATCAGCTGATTCCCAGCTTTTACAGATGGAATGGCCATGAGAAAGTGCAACAGTGGCGGGATGTCCCTCAGACCATTGTCAGGGAAGTGGGGAATCTGTTTAAAATCTCATGGTCATTTGTACAATTAACAGACTGGGACAACAGATCCGTGTAATCACTGGGTGTCCGCCTGATATGGGTAATGTAATTTCTGCAGTTTCACACACTCTCTCTCTCACACAGGAGTCACACATTCTCTCACACACACACTTACACACACACACTCTCTTATACACACACACACACCACACACACTCTCTCTCACACACACACGCACTCACACCACACACACACTCACACCACACACACACTCTTTTGGTATGGGTGAGGTAATTTCTGTATTAAAACTGAGGTTTAATAAGTAAAGGCTAATTATGAGACAGATATTCAACTAGGCCATATGAGAGCATGAACCAGAAGTCACCTCTGTTATGTCAGGAACATGGTAACCTTGGGCAAGATACCACGGAATGCTTTAGCTAGACACAGAGGGCAAAATACAATAGAAGCCCTTTATGACATGCAGATAAATGCTTTAACCAGCAGAATTTTAAAAACAATATAACATTTAATTCAGCAGAATTGTTAAAATAATATAACATTTAATTAAAGAATTGGCAGAGAAAAGCGTGAAATGTTTTAACCAATGGATTTGTACTAATGTTTTTGAATGTAAGAATAATGTATAAATATTACTGCTGTAAACCTTTCGTTGCGATTTCTTCCGAAGCCCCTTTGGAAGACGCCCAAACTTGCAAGTTTGAAATAAACATCCGTTGCTCATTTGTGTGTCTCGCAGCATTTCGATTTGCCACGGGAAAAGCAGTAGCCGGAGGGGATGAGGGCTGGTGCTGACAGCTTGGAGTTCGCCTCCTAGGACGGGACCTTGTGGACAGTCTCCCTTGAAGTCAAGGGTTAAAGGACAGTCCGCGGTCGGCAGAGTGTGGAGGCAGTACCCGGTTGATCTGAACCATAGCCCTAGTGTAGAATAGTTAGCCAAGTGTCAGGGACTATTCTCCGGAGATTTAGAATACCTAGAAAGAATTCACTTATAACAAATTTGGGGGCTCGTGTCCGGGATCTTAAAAAGAACTCCCACGGGAGGCTCTGAATGATTCCGGGACACTGACACACACAGATATTTGAGCTAACGATGTGAATAGGAAGCGCTCATAATAAAGTAAAAGGTTGAAGTTTTGGTAAGGTAACAGGTTGAAGTTGTTATCTTGAGTCGGCCAACTCCGTGCACGGATCAAGGTAAGAACCTTCTCTGGTATTTGGGGTTTTCGCAGGATTATTGAGAGAAGTGTACACTGCCTTGTCGACTCCGTGGTTGTGACAGGTAACCGGGAAATTAAGGGTTAACTTGGTAACCGGGATAAAAGGGTTGACTAAGTAACCAGAGTATAGAAAACAGGTTAGCCTGAAGACCAACCATAGGTGTCCAATGTTCCGGGTCGAAAAAGGAACAGGAAGACGAAACCCCGAAAACTCCCCCCGATAGATTCTACAGAAATTGTGGAGGGTGGAAGAGATTAGTTACAAACTGATAGTGTTGAACCCCGCTTCTGGATGGTCCCTATTATCTTTACATAGAAGCAGTATAAGGGGGACAACTGAAGTTTATTTTTACCAGCAGCTTGCAGTAAGACCGGCAGAGAGAGAGAGAGAGAGTGCGAGAACAGCAAGCAAAACATTTAACCCTTTGTGATTTGATTTGAATGCACATTTGTTTGTTGGTGATTGAATGAGGAAGTTTTATTCACTGGAGCTTGAGTTCCAGGATTGTTTTAAATGTGATTTTTATGTAAACTTAACATGATTTTTTTCAATATGTGAAGGACAGTTGAATTTTCAGTACAACAGTAGGCTGTCGGAAAAAAGACGATTACTTCCATGGTTATTATCTGGCACCTTGGATTCGGCCATTAGAATTTCTTTTAACTTGAATTGAGAAATTATTGTAAGACAGCTCTGATTATTTTACGACCTAAAGTATTGTAATTGAGAAATGATTGGTCAGGAGTACATAAGAAAACTAATTTTGGATCTAAATTAGGGTACTAAATCTGGGTGATTACAGTGGATTTCAAAATTGGGAACTTAAAATTTTACATTTTAAATATTAAATACTGAACAAATGGACGTAAAAATATAAATATGTTTACAAGTTAGGAACAGGCTTTAAAGTTAGTCAAGCATGTATTAATAAATTGGTGTTTGAGGATATAAGAAGCTAGGAACATTGCAATATTTCTTTAAAAAAAAGGGGAAGAACGTAACGACTAACGTGCCGATAGGGGACAAGGAGATTGTGTTTGTGTATGACCCCCTCACCAGTGGGGAGGTCGGAACATTTAAAAGGAAATGACGGTCCTGGTTGAGAATCCGATAGGATTGTCAGAACAAATTAATTTATTTTTGAGGTCCGGTCTGTATATGTGGGCTGAGTTAATGTCTATTTTTGAATATACTATTTACTGGGGGAGAAAGGAGACTTATATGGGGATACTGGATAGGGAAAGTGTTAATTGAGATTAAAAAAAACTATTGAGCTTGCCTGACAATTTGGCATGAGAGGGGGATGGTTAGGGGTGAGGACAAATATCCCCTTCAGAACCCTAACTGGGACCACCACAATATAGAAGGGATAATACGTCAGACTTGCGAAATTTGATAATCCAAGTGATACAAACTTGCATCCCCAAACAGCAAAATTTAGCCAAGGTTTTCGACCTGAGGCAGGGAAAGGACGAGTCTCCCTGTGCGTTCTTACACAGATTAAGGGAGTCGGTTAGGAAATGTTCGGGTTCACTTCGTGATTTATGTATGTGTGAAAGAGATGGGCCGGCCCCGATAGGATCTCTGTGTGTAAATTTGATTGTGAAAAATAAAGTAGTCTCTGTGGATGTGAGAATTTGTGTTTGTGTTATCATGGTGTCTGTGAGAAAGAATCTGGCAGAAGGCTTCTCAGCTAACAAGCAGTTTAACACTTTGTGCTCTGGCTTGAATTCATCTGTTTGTTAATGGTTTTATGTTTGAAACTTGTTGTTTGTCATTTGATTCAGTGTGCTATTTTTGATTGTAATTTTATGAATGCTTAACGTTATTTTCTTTCATGATATGATTTTATTAGAACTTAAGGAGGGAAAGGAGGACCATTCATGAGATTAAGGACGAGGTAGTAATAAGTTAGAACAATTCCAAATTCACATAAGGGGTGGTATTCACCTTCAGGAAAATGAGGTATATAGGCTGCCGATAAGGCAGGGGGGAACAGAAACTCTGAGGGCAGATGCAAATTAATATGGGTGACTTGAGAGTGAGTTTCAGGACGTTGAGACAGTAAGTAGACTGTATTGCGCTGAGATTGTTCGTGGGGGCTAGAAAATGTTCTTATTAAAACAGTAATTAAATCATGCCACATAATTTAAAAATTTCATAATCATAGGCTACTTCAGTACTAAAGGCACAATAGAGAAAAGACAAAATGAAAATGACACTGCAAAGTAAAAAAAAAATTTCTGCCCTTTTCAGTTAAATGACAATGTTATAGAAAATGAAGTAGTTTTTACCATCAATGTGTAAACTATTGAATACTCTCACATTGTCAATGTGTCATGTTTTTAAAAAAAAGTAACTGTCTTGACCTTAAAGATAGTACCAACATTTTCAATTACCTTCATTGCAGATAAAGTAGAGTACTTCAAGTGAACTCAGTCCCATAAAAAGTTATGAAAGTTAGGGCTTCTAATAGCTATGCTTTGCAACACCATTAAGATTTTCTATTCTTGGTGAATGTCACATTTTGGATCAACATCTTTTGAATTTTTTTTTGCGAGATACCATTATTTTGAATCTATTATTGAACATTGGATATATTTTTGTGCAGTCAATACCATTTACTGTTTGACAAACTTTGGTATCTTTGCACTGCTACATTTATTTTTATTGAGAAGTGATGCTTATGGATTTAGTGAGCAGCTTAATATTCTTTTATAAAGCCTACTCTTGATGTAAAATTACTGTTCAAGGCATATTGTTAGTGGATTTATACACATTATTATAAAAGTACAAAACTTAAGTGGAGTTTTAAAGATGCAAGATGAAAGGATGGGAAACATAATTAAAAATGTTACTGACAACCGACCCTGAACAGTTCCATATGTAGAGCAGTGACCTCCGGGAAAGGGGGAGGATTGTAGAATTAGGACTACCCCGAACCAAGAGGGAACCCCGGAGGTTCCAGGGTTTGCTGGGTTATTGTAGACTCTGGATAGATAATTATGCTACTCTTAAGAAAAAGTTATACCTGCAGCTAACAGAAGAGGCTCCGGACAGGGTTAAATGGGATCCTGAAGGAAAGATGCTGATTGAAACTTTAAAAGAAAAATTAGTTACAGCACCGGTTTTGAGCCTGCCTGATTTTAATAAGGATTTCCGACTCTTTGTTAACACCAAACAGTGGACAGCTTTTGGGGTCTTAACTCAGGAATGGGGTGGACATAGAAAACCCGTAGCTTTTCTCTCCCGAATTCTAGACCCCGTTTCACGGGGTTGGCCTTCATGTGTCCAGGCAGTAGCAGCCACTGCTAAGCTAGTGGAAGAAAGTCGGAAACTGACGTTTGGTGCACCACTGACTGTGGTTACCCCTCACCAAGTTCACACTATCCTGAATCAAAAGGCAGGACGATGGCTCACAGACTCCCGAATCCTCAAATATGAGGCAGTCCTCTTAGATAGAGAGGATCTTAGAATAGAGGTGGGCGCCTGTTCAAATCCTGCTGAATTCTTGTGGAAAGGGGAATCGGAACAGCCGACCATTTGCCCATTTCATTCTTAGTTCCCCCTCTTGACTTTAATTCTTCCTCCTCCTTTTCTGAAAATACCGGGGTTTCTATGACCTCTGGTAACTGGGGAACCCAAGCCTTGTGCGATACCTTTCTTAGGGTCTATGCTCACCCGGGAATACACACAGTGGCCAATCAGGTCACCAGGGACTGTTTATTATGTAGACGAGTCAATAAAAAGAGAGTGAGACAGAACGCAACCAAAGGGGGTCGAAGTCCAGCATATCGGCCATTTGAATTCATTCAGGTGGATTATACTGAGTTTCCCCCAGTAGGGCGTCTTAAATATCTTTTGGTTATGGTGGATCACTTGACAGGATGGGTCGAGGCTTTTCCGACAGCCACTGCCACAGCCTCTCAGGTTAGCAAGACCTTACTAGAGCAATTAATACCCCGTTTTGGCCTCCCACGAGCCATTGATTCTGATCAAGGTAGCCACTTCACCGCAACAGTTCTTCAACACTTAGTACAAGCATTGGGTATACAGTGGGATTTTCACACACCATGGCATCCATCCTCATCCGGCAGAGTAGAACGTATGAATCAAACACTTAAAAAACTGCTTACTAAATTAATCTCAGAATTAGGTTTGCCCTGGACAAAATGTCTCCACATGGCTTTACTTCAAATTCAAACACAGCCCCAGACAGATTTGGGTATATCCCCTCATGAAATGATGTTTGGACTACCCTTTCCTGGGCCAAAAGGGGATCTGCCTGTTTTTGAATCACGGGATATATTTGTTCGTAAATATGTTGAGACCCTGGGCTCCGCTTTTTCTCGTTTACGCCACCAGAGTCTGCTGCTGCAAACACCACCTTTGGACTTCGCTGTACACACCATTAAGCCTGGCCATTGGGTTTTAATCAAGCACTGGCAACAGCGCACTCTCGAACCTGTGTGGGACGGCCCGTTCCTGGTGTTACCACCGAAACCACTATCCGCACGGCAGAGAAGGGGTGGACTCACTACACGCGTGTCAAAGGTCCGGTTCCGTCTCCAGCTGAGAAAAAGGTCTGGACTGTCGAACCAGCGCGAGACCTGCTGAAATTTAGACTGAAGAAACTTTGATTAACTGATTATACTGTGGCGACGCGAGTGCGGGGACTGTTTCTTCAGAACTGTATGTTAACTTTGTTTTGCGTTTTAATATAATGTCTAAGTTCCTAGCACGAGTCAGAATTATGCTGTTATTCCAGTTACTTCTAAGATTTGCTCATATATCTTTTTCCTTTGATGTGTTAATGATTTCTGTTTCGGAATTTCCACAAGTTATAAAGGTCGATGTTTGCAGCATAGTAGAATGCCCAGATGTAAAATTTCAAAGAGAATATCTCTCCTCAAAAATATCTCTTCACACTGTTCCAGATGTAAGGTTTGGGTCGGAAGAACCACCGCCTGGCATTACTATTCATAGAGCCCCCTTTAGCCCAGCCCTAAACTGTTTTGACAGGAAGTGTCATCCAATATATATCACCATTAAAAATGCTTCCTCTGACGACTCATTTCCCCGTTAAAATGGGTCCCAGCTCCTTAGTGAAGATTTAAAGATAGTGATGACAGGGTATGGGAAGCATTTTGTGGGCTGCTGTTTTCGAATTGGCGTCAGACAAAGACAGCCTTTGGGATTCCTTGATTCTAAACTGCAACCTTTAACCCCTTCCACTGATCCGAAATCACTAAAAATTATAGAGGTAAAAGACTTGAGACAGACTCTTGAAATAGAAACGGGATACGGAGATGCAAATGCCTGGGTTGAATGGGTTAAATATACTGTAAAAAGCCTGAACAAAAGCAATTGCTATGCATGTGCCTCCGGTAGGGCAGTGTCTCAGGTGGTTCCCTTTCCGCTCGGGTGGGAGCGAAACAAACAGGGCATGGAATGTATGATAGCCCTATATCAGGATGAGACTGCATGGAATAATCCGAATTGTACCTCCCTGTCTTTGATGTTTGATGTTCCCTCCTTTGGAGAAACGAAAGACACAAGCTCCCCCTGTATTTTCGGCTGCTGTTGGAAACCACACGTCGTGTGTGCATAGAAAAGGTCGATCTATCGATTTGGGGGAGCTGAGATTGTGATCAGCAATTAAAAACGTTACTGAAGCGGAGGAAGGAAGAAACTACTCAGCTTTAAATGTTATCCGAGCGGATCTGTGGTGGTACTGTGGAGGCAAACTACTGAGACCCACCCTACCCCCAGATTGGAAGGGGATATGTGCGATTGTACAATTGGCAATTCCATTCACATTGGCATTTGAGGGAGAACAGATAGTCGGAAGAAAGGGAAGGGATAGGAGATCGCTGTTGCCCACTTCTTTTGATGATAAGATTTATCTTGACTCAATAGGGGTCCCTAGGGGGGTGCCTGATGAGTTCAAAGCTCGTAACTAAATTGCAGCAGGCTTTGAGTCGTCCCTGTTCTGGTGGGTCACTATAAACAAGAATGTCGATTGGATAAACTACATTTATTATAACCAAGCACGATTTATTAACCATACTAGAGATGCAGTCAAGGGGCTGGCGGAACAACTGGATGCTACCAGTCGTATGACTTGGGAAAATAGACTGGCCTTAGATATTCTCCTTGCTGAAAAGGGGGGTGTTTGTGCCACGATCGGCTCTCAATGTTGCACTTTATTTCCTAACAATACAGCCCCTGACGGCTCGGTCACCCGTGCCTTGGAGGGACTTAAGTCACTGGCAGAAGAAATAGCTGAAAATTCAGGAGTTAATACTGATTGGACTGGCTGGCTAGAGTGGTGGTTCGATAAATGGAAGGGGGTGATGGTCTCAGTAATGGTTACACTTCTAGTGGTAACAGGGGTCTTAATCGCTTTGGGCTGTTGTATAATTCCCTGTTTACGGGGCCTGATTACACGCTTAATTGAAACGGCCCTGATGAAGGGCGACCCGCGTACAGTGGTGGGCATTCACCTCCAGACTGATGCTGATGATCCTGAGGCTGATTGGGATAGAGAGGCCATGATTATGCTGCAGAAATTACAGACTGTATAAAAAGACAGGGGGAATTGATATGGATAATGTAATTTCTGCAGTTTCACACATTCTCTCTCTCTCACACAGGAGTCACACATTCTCACACACACACACTTACACACACACACTCTCTTATACATACATACACACACACCACACACACGCTCTCACACACACACACACTCTCACACACACACTCTTTTGGTATGGGTAAGGTAATTTCTGTATTAAAACTGAGGTTTAATAAGTAAAGGCTAATTATGAGACAGATATTCAACTAGGCCATATGAGAACATGAACCAGAAGTCACCTCTGTTATGTCAGGAACATGGTAACCTTGGGCAAGATACCAAGGAATGCTTTAGCTAGACACAGAGGGCAAAATACAATAGAAGCCCTTTATGACATGCAGATAAATGCTTTAACCAGCAGAATTGTTAAAAACAATATAACATTTAATTCAGCAGAATTGTTAAAATAATATAACATTTAATTAAAGAATTGGCAGAGAAAAGCGTGAAATGTTTTAACCAATGGAATTGTACTAATGTTTTTGAATGTAAGAATAATGTATAAATATTACTGCTGTAAACCTTTCGTTGCGATTTCTTCCGAAGCCCCTTTGGAAGACGCCCAAACTTGCAAGTTTGAAATAAACATCCGTTGCTCATTTGTGTGTCTCGCAGCATTTCGATTTGCCACGGGAAAAGCAGTAGCCGGAGGGGATGAGGGCTGGTGCTGACAGCTTGGAGTTCGCCTCCTAGGACGGGACCTTGTGGACAGTCTCCCTTGAAGTCAAGGGTTAAAGGACAGTCCGCGGTCGGCAGAGTGTGGAGGCAGAACCCAGTTGATCTGAACCATAGCCCTAGTGTAGAATAGTTAGCCGAGTGTCAGGGACTATTCTCCGGAGATTTAGAATACCTAGAAAGAATTCACTTATAACACGCCTGTGAAATGGATTGATGATGATGGAGAGTAGTTGTGTTCTCCATAATTAGGTGGAATAAACTTGCAGTGCAGCTTGCTCAGCACCACAGCCACAAACATCCCCTGTCTCCAGCACCGACACTCTGTAGCATCAGTGTGTACCATAGACAAGATGTACTGTAGAAATTCCCCAAGGTTCCTTCCAGAGCAGCTTCCAGACCCACGGCACTATCATGTGGAACACTGAGCACAGCAGATACACGGGAACACCACCAGTTGGCAATTCCACATCAAGCCACTCCCCACCCTGGCTTGGAGAAACATCTCAGTCCCACAAGTGCCATTGGTTGGAAATCCTGGAACTCCATCCCTTAGATCATTGTGGGTTTATCTGCACCAAATAAATGGGAGCAGTTCAAGGCAATAACTCACCAATACCTTCACCAGAGCAATTATATCTGAGTAATCCGTGGTGACCCAGCGGCAATGACCCAAACACATTAATGAACCACAAAAGGGCTGAGTATCTGAATAAATTGGGTCTATATTCTCGTAAATTGTAAGGTGATTTCATTTCAGTGTCTCAGATTGTGAAGAGGCTTGAGAGGGTAGATCCTGAGAAATTAATCCTGTGGGTCTGGGAATCTGAAACACAATAACACAGTCTCAGGAGTTGCTGGAAAAGCTCAGCAGGTCAGGCAGCATCTCTGCAGTGAAATCAGCGTTAATGTTCCAGCATCCGCAGTTCATTCGGGTTTGATTGCCACCCTCTCAGCGTAAGGGGCAGGTTATTTGGGACTGAGATGAGGAGACAGCGCTTCACTCTAAGTCCTCTGAGTCTTTAATATTCTCTCTCCCTGAGGATTGTGGATGCTCCGTCACTGAGTACATTTCAGATTGGAATAGACAGATTGCCGGTGCCTCAGGGAGTCGCGGAATATGGGGATTGGGTAGGAAACCGGATTTGAAATCTCAAACCAGCCTCTGATTGGATTGACTGCCAGAACAGACTGAACAGTTTAAACAGGCTGTATAGTCTCCTCCTGCTCACATTTCCTGAGCTCTTAGACGTTTACTGAACCAACTCCCAATCCCTTGAGATTTGTTTCCATGAAACCGTTTATCATTAAATCTCTGCAGCCTCCACCCTATTACAAACCGTCTCATTCTTTCTTCAGTGTTACCCCCATTCCAATTGCTCAGAAATCATTACTTTTCTAACTTCCTTCCACTCTGCTGAATCCCCCCACCCTCATAACACACGGGTTAACCTTTCCCTTCTCCCTATAAATGCAGCCTGACCTTATCAGATTTCTCAGCATGGCCTGTGTTTATTTCAGAGGGAATGACACCTCCCTGTTCCTGTTTCTGTGAGAGGATACATTCCCCAATCCGACTCCTTGATATTCCGTTTGTTCACAGAGCAAAGAGGGATCACTCTGTCCAAATTCATAACATGCACAGAAGGGCATCAATATATTGTGATGATATTAAAAATAAAATATCTTAACCCAAATGAAATCCATGAGGAAATGACATGTTGCAGTGGGATCTGTAAGGGGGAGGAATTCCATCCCCCCTCCCCCTGTTGTTATTGGGTATGATGCTCCTGACCCACCAATACACAGATCTGACTGAATGTACAAACAACCCCTCTCCATCCATTTCATTCAGAATAAGGTCAATAACAGGACGGATTAAAGCTAAATGCAGACTGTGGTGAATGCTGCATGGAGGGAATCATGTTACTGTAGAGGTTTTACAGCATGAGATCAGGCTGTTCGGCCCATCATTCAAACGCTAGTCTAACCGTCTGGACTTCCTCTCTAAATCTCTCCAATTCCCCAGATCCCTGTCTGATTGAAGACTCTCTGTGTGGAGTTTGCACATTCTCCCCATGTCTGCGTGGGTTTCCTCCGGGTGCTCCAGTTTCCTCCCACAGTCCAAAGATGTGCAGGTTAGGGTGGATTGGCCATGCTATATTGCCCATAGTGTCCAGGCACGTGTAGGTTACGTGGATTCGCCATGGGAAATGCGGGGTTACAGCGAGAGGGTAGAGGGGTATGTATGAATGATGGGCCAAATGGCCAGTTTCCACACTGTAGGGATTCTCTGATTCTATGCTCCTTCCCATCTGCCTCTATGGATGAGGAAGACTATCACCTGACCCAATATCCCCTTCGGTGGCTCAACGTTTGCTTTGTTTCCAACAAAGAGCTGCAGATGCTGCAGATCTGAGAGACAGCACAGAAATTGCTGGGAAAACTCAGCAGGTCTGGCAGCATCTGTGGGGAGGGAACCTTTCGGATCCAGGGATTGTTCTTCAGAACTGAAGGCTTCTGATTCTGGTGCTGTCAGACCTGCTGAGCTTCCCCAGCAATTTCTTGTTTGGATTTCAGCCCCAGTTGGTGATGATCACGGTCTTGTTAAGTGTGTTTGGGAATGGGGAGGGAGCTGCTAGCAGGGTGATGGTGGGATAGTGGGGAGCATAGCTGCCTTCCAAGCAGTTGACCCGGTTCCGATTCCCGGCCATCGCAGTGTTGTGGTTTGTAAGCAGCCTTTTAAAGGTAGGGCACTGGGATAAATCGAGGTAATAAATCTTTCATTCTGTGGTAAAACAGATCTGTCAGATTGCTCCTTGCTTTTCCTGGCGATGGTTTCTGTGAATTGCAGTGTGGAACCGGGCAGCATTGCTCGGCATCTTGGAAGCTTTCCCCTCTGCTGCTTCCCATTTCTTATTGAAATATTGGTTGCAGCACAAGGATGGGTTTGTCTTCTTCGAAAAGTGAGAGACTGCTCCCGTCAGAAACCTGAAATAATTACAGAAGCCGCTGGAAACACTGAACAGTCCCAACAGCTTCTGTAGTGGTTGGGAGGGAGGATTAATGTGTCAAATCTATACAAGGATAAAATAAACTCCAGCCACAAAACAGTCAGAGTGCCTAAGTTTTACAAACTCCAGTATAACATTTTTCTGAACCATCAATTCCCCTTAAACTCTTCCAATGTGGAATAACATCTTTCTGATTCTCACTTTGAGAGATGACTCTCAGTGAGCTCCTCCACCATTCTTTCCATTTCACTGGGGACCACTAACCACAGTCTCCAATCAAATGACCTGAACTCAGACACACAGGGATCTTAAAGAGTGACACAATGCAGATAGGAAGTTTATTTCATTTATGTTTCTGAGTCCAATCTTCACTCAGTGAGACAGAGTCAGGTATTCAAGGCTCAAACAAGAGCTGGATTCTGCTTCTGGTGATTGTCTTTATTCAGTGAGAAGGAGGGCCGTAGGCCGGAAGGAGCTCATCATTGTGCTTCGGGTTGTCTACTCAGTCTGCAGCATTGCAGGCCGTGGGAGCAGGGCAGTGGGAAAGGGACCTCGTGTGGGCTGCAATAGAACTTTCTACACATTGTTCCAGGCCAGTTACAGAGCTCCAGGAATTCTGAATGAGGATCGGAAAAATGCATTGATTGAAGGAGGAGGATCAGGAAAACAGGATAAAGCTGATGAGATCAGCAGGATTTCTCGGTCTAACTCTACACGATACTTTACTTTCTGCTTCATAAATCTGAATTTGGCCCATGTTCCTCTGAACCCTTTTTAATTCCTACACCCACCCAGATACCTCTTAAATGCTGTAATTGTACCAGCCTCCACTACTTCCTCTGGCAGCTCATGCCACACAGTGCCCTCTGTGTGAAAAATGTTCCCCTTAGGTCCCTTTTATGTTTCCCCTCTCAACTTTAGTCAGCCACTGACGCTCCAGGGATAATAGCCTCAACCTATACAGTCTTACCCCTCAAGCACAAACCCTCAAACCTTGGCAACATCCTTGTAAATCTTTTCTGAACCCTTAAAAGTTTCACAACACCCTTCTTACAAGAGGGAGTCCAGAATTGCACATTATACACTAAAAGTGTCCGAACCAATACCGCAACATGACCTCCCAACTCCTTTACACAATTAACTGAGCAATAAAGACAAAAATGACAAACGCCTTCTTCACTCTCCTATCGAAGTGTTAGTCCACCTTCAAAGATCTATGAAGCTGCTCTCCAGGTCTACTTGTTCAGCAATATCCCTCACACCTTGTCATTCAGTAAATAAGTCCTGTTCTCTTTTGCCTTTCCAAAATGCAGCACCCCACATTTATCTAAATTAATCTCCATCTGCCACTCCTCAGCCCATTGGCCCATCTGAACAAGATCCCGTTGTCCTCTGAGATAGCCATCTTCACTGTCATCCACATCTCCAGTTTTACTGTCATCTGCAAACTTATTAACCATTCATCCTATGGTCACATCCAAATCATTTATATAAATGACAAAACAACAGTGGGCCCAACACCGATCCTTGTGGCACACCGCTGGTCACAGGCCTCCAGTCTGAAAAGCAACCCTCCCCCACCACCCTCTGTCTTCTACCGTCGAGCCAGTTCTCTATGGTAATTCTACTGCCCCAACATACAAGTTTGACAATGTGACACCAGTCTCAAAAGTACAACAAGAATCGATTCCTAATGACAACAGGCGGGTCAGTTTGCCACCGGTGCTGTTTCCACTTGGAATATACCTGAAGCAGAACAACACAAACCCAACTGGGGAGGGTGGCTCTGTATAAGGAGAGTCAGTGTGGAGTTAAAATTCAACAACTGTGATGGAATAAAATAAAAGATTAATGAAAGGAAGGCCGTCCAATCTGTTTCACAAATTATTACATAAGAGGCTGGATAAAAACTGAAGCCATTGTTATAAATGGCACAAGCTCCTCATGGAGAATTAATGTGCTCAGACGGAAAAATACTGAGTGATCATAAATTACTGCAACTTGCAAACAGCAGAATTAAAATCCAATTTGTCTTTTTACTGCAAGGATGATTATTTTAATCATGTTGTTCTCTATATACGAATGATACAGACGGTTATTTATTATCGAGAAAGAAAAGACAATCAATATTTTCTTTGACATCTAACTTGGATTTGGAGAAGATACTGTGGATGATACTGACCAACAGGATTGTTTGTACAGACAGGCGAATAATAATGTCACCAGGAAATAGCAGAAGGTTGTGGAGGGAAATGAACAGACTGAAATCCGCTGTGATGGAGTTTGGTATAAAAGGCTAAAGAGAGACAAACTCGACCGAACTATAGAGTTTGAAATGTGAACATGGATAGAGTTGCCTTGGTGTTCATGTGCACAGGTCTTTTACTGGGACAAGATCTGCTGAAGGGGGAAATAGAAAACATATGGGATCTTGAACATCACAAATGACCCATTGAGTAAGGAGAAAGAAAATACATAAAGGGAAACCCCTGCTGTTCCTGGGGATCTGAAATCTAACCTCAGCAGGTCAGGCAGCATCTGTGAGAAGGGAACCAGAACCCATTTCTCCCACAGCAGTCTGCAAGGCACCAAGGGATCTCCCTGATCTGATTGGCCCTGTGCTAATTAACACTGCACACAGATATTAATCCAGTGGGTCAGCTTCTTAGTTAAACAGTGAGTTCCTGAGAGGGACGATGCAGACCCTTGTATGTTGTTCACATCTATATGGTCAGTAGGTCATACAATCGTCAAGATTTACAACATAGAAACAGATCCTTCGGTCCAAGTTGTCCATGCATCAATTTAAGAATTCTGGCAGCGCTCCATGAAATTGGACGATCATTGCAAGGTACTACTTAATGGGAGAATTGGGCAAGGGCTTATCGAAATGTGAGAAATGTAACAGGGTATCAGTCAATAGAAGAATTAGGACAGGGATGTGAGTAAATGGGAGATCTGGTGCACAGTGCCGTTACATTATAAAATTGGTGGAAATGCCAATATATTGGAAAATTCGAATACAGCATGTCTAAGTTGGGGAATAGGGGCCAGGGAATTAATACAAAGAAATGTTGCAAGCATTGGTAAATTGGAGATTCAGTTCAGTGCATCACTAAATGAAAACAATTCAGCAGAAGCTCCCATTCGTGGAAGATGTGTTTCCGGGAGCAATCAAATGGAAGGAATTGATGGACGACATTAATAATTAGAGAGCCCATGCAGCTGACTTTAAGTAGGGCTGAATAATACTCAATGGGAGAGTTGGTACAGTTTCAGGATTTGTGCAGGATTGGTAAATGGGAGAAATGGTGCAGAGCAGCGGAGCCATAAATAGTCATGCAATCATAGAGATGTACACCATGGAAACAGACACTTCAGTCCAACTTGTCAATGACTCAATTTTACAATTCTGGAGAATCATCCCAAGGAACTGCTAATTGGAAGAACTGGGCAAGGGCTCATCAAAATAAGAGAATTTGGAAGAGCATCTGATAATGGCAAATTGGTGCAGTTCGCACCAAATGGGAGAATTTCAGTTTAGCTGTAAATGGGACAATTGGTGCAGTGTAGCACTAAATGGGACAATTTCAGTTCAGCACTAAATGGGAGAATTGGGACAGGACAATACCTGATGCGGGAATGAGAGTAGGGCACCTCTAAACGGGGCGAGCACATCAGTCAATATAGGATTGGTGTAAGGCAAAACTGAATGGAGAACTTGTTCAGGACATGAGTAATTGGGGAAAATGGTGCTAGGCAACACTGAATTAGAGAATCAGTGCGGGCCATCAGTAAATGAGAGACCTGGTGCATACTGGAGCTCAATTACAGGATGGGTACATGGCACCAGGAAATGGGAGGATTAGAATAGCGCACCCATCAATGGTAGAATCGGGCTAAGGCATCAGTAAATAGAAGAATTAGTACAGGGATATGAGGAAATGGGAGATCTGTTGGAAACAATAAATGGGAGATCTA
Organism: Hemiscyllium ocellatum; assembly: GCF_020745735.1. Lineage (NCBI taxonomy): Eukaryota > Metazoa > Chordata > Chondrichthyes > Orectolobiformes > Hemiscylliidae > Hemiscyllium > Hemiscyllium ocellatum. The sequence continues at coordinate 6,338,234 of NC_083442.1, read as the reverse complement.
GTGCACAGTGCCATTCCATTAGAAAATTGTAGTGTGTGCCAATATATTGGAAAATTGGAGCAGAGCATGTCCAGATTGAGTAATCGGGGCCAGGGAAACAATATAATGAAGAAATGTTGCAAGCTTTGGTAAGTTGGAAATTCAGTTCAGTGCATTACTAAATGAAAAAATAAAATCAGCAGGGCATCCCTACGTTGAAGATGTTTATCAGGGAACAATTAATGACAGGAATTGATGCAGGGCAACATTAATTGGAGAATTCATGCAGGTGTCATTAAATTCCTAGTGGGAGGACTGAGGCAGGATAACCTCAATGGGGGAGTTAGTGAAATTCCCGACTTAGTGCAGGTTTGGTCAATGGGATAACTGGTGCAGGGAAGCGGAGCACTAATTAGAGTCTTATAGATGTCCAGTTCAGAAACAGACCCTTCAGTCCAACTTGTCCATGCCGAAGTTTAAGAATTCTGACAGCTCTCCAGTATATTTGAGAATCATTGCAAGGAACTACAACATGGAAAATTTGCGAAAGGACTTATTGAAATGTGAGAATTTGCAACAGGGCATCAGATAATGGGTGAATCAGTGCATTCTGCACTAAATGATTGAGTTATGCTGTGTTGCACTAAATGGGAGAGTTTCAGTGAAGCACTAAATGGGAGAATTGGGACCGGACAATACTTGATGTGGGAATAAGAGTAGGGCACTCCTAAATTGGGCGAGGACATCAGTCAAAATGAGGATTGGTGTAAGGCAAAAATGAGTGGAGAACTTGTTCAACATCAGTAATTGGGAGAAATGGTGCTAAGCAACACTGAATTGGAGAATCATTGCGGGCCATCAGTAAATGAGAGACCTGGTGCACAGTGGAGCTAAATTAGAGAATTGGTGAATGGCAACAGTAAATGGGAGAATTAGAGTAGCGCACCCTTAAATGGTAGAATCGGGCTCGGGCATCAGTAAATGGAAGAATTAGTACAAGGATTTGAGTAAAAGGACGGTTTGGTGGGAATCAATAAATGGGAGATTCGGTGCACAGTGCAATTACATTGGAAAACTGGTGTGAGTGTCAATGTATTAGAAAATTGGAGCAGAGCGTGTCTAAATTGGGGAATAGGGGCCTGGGGATCAGTAAAAAGAAATGTTGCGATCATTGGTCTATTGGAGATTCTGTTCAGTGCACTACTAAATTAACAAATATAATCAGCAGGGCATCTGTACGTTGAAGATGTGTATCAGGGAACAACTAAATGGAAGGAACTGATGCAGAGCAACAATAATTTGAGACTTCATGCAGGTGCCATTAAATTCTAAGTGAGAGGACTGAGGCAGGATAACCTCAATGGGCGAGTTGGTGATATTCCCGAAATAGAGCAGGATTGGTAAATGGGAGAATTGGTGCTGGGAAGCGGATCACTATTTGGAGCCTTCAATATGTCCAGCCCAGAAATAGACCCTTCAGTCCAACTTGTCCAAGCCAAAACTTAAGAATGCTGTCAGCGCTCCACTAAATTGGAGAATCATTGGAAGAAACGACTAAATGGAAAAATTGGGAAAGGGCTTATCGAAATGTGAGAATTTGCAACAGGGCATCGAGATAATGGGTGAATTATTGCAGTTCAGAGCTAAATGGGCGAGTTATGCTGTGTTGCACTAAATGGGAGAATTGGGGCAGGACATTACCTTTTGGGAGATTTAGAGTAGGGCACCCCTAAATTGGGCGAGGGCATCAGTCAGTATGAGGATTGGTGTTAGACAATACGAGTGGAGAACTTGTTCAGGACATCAGCAATTCGGGGAAATGGTGCTAAGCAACACTGAATTGGTGTGGCCTAACAGTAAATGCTGATAACTTCGAGAATTGGAGCAAATGGGAGAACACGGGCAGTGAATCATTAAATAGGACAAATGTTGCAAAGGATTATTGTTCCAGATTCAATAGAGTGCACCACGAAATGGGGGAGTTGGCGCAGTTTACCACTGAAGGTAAGATATGTGTAAAATCGGTAATTTGGAGATATGATGCAGTAATTGCAAGATTTGAGAATTCTAGCATTGGACAACTAAATGAAAGAATTATTGAAAGGAAATACTGAATGGAAGAACAGGTGCATAGTGGAGCTAAATTAGAGAATGGGTGCATGGCACCAGGAAATGGGAGAATTAGAGTAGTGCATCCTTAAATGGTAGAATCTGCTAAGGCATCAGTAAATGGAAGAATTAGTACAGGGGTATAAGTAAATGGGAGACTTGGTGGGAATCAATAAATGGATGATTCGGTGCACAGAGCCAATGCATTGGAAACTGGTGGCTGTGTCAATATATTAGAAAATTGGAGCAGAGCATGTCTAACTTGGGGAATAGGGGCCTGGGGATCAATAAAAAGAAATATTGCAAACGCTGGTGAATTTGAGATTCAGTTCAGTTCACCACGAAATGAAAACAATTTAGCAGGGCACCCGTACGTGGAAGAAGTGTTTCAGGGAACAATTAGATGGAAGGAATTGATGCAGGTTATCAATAATTGGAGAATTCTTGCAGGTGCCCTTAAATCGAGCAGGGTAATACTCAATGGGAGAGTTGGTGCAGTTTCAGGGTTTGTGCAGGATTGGTAAATGGGAGAAATGGTGCAGAGCAGTCGAGCCATAAATAGTCATACAATTGTATACATGTACAACATGTAAACAGACACTTCAGTCCAACTTGTGTATGACTCAATTTTAGATTTCTGGCAGCGCTCCAGAAATTGGAGAATCATTCTAAGGAACTACTAACTGGAAGAATTGACATAAGAGAATTTGGAACAGGGCACCTGATAATAGCAAATTGTTGCAGTTGGCACCAAATGGGAGAGTTTCAGTTTAGCAGTGAATGGGAGAATTGGTGCTATGTGGCAGAGAATGGGAGAATAAAAGGCCTATTTCCACACTGTAGGAAATCTAGTCTATGTTTGTGGGTGGCACGGTGGCACAGTGGTTAGCACTATTGCCTCACAGGCGCCAGAGACCCGGGGTCAATTCCCGACTCAGGTGACAGACTGTGTGGAGTTTGCACATTCTCCCTGTCTCTGCGTAGGTTTCCTCCGGGTGCTCCGGTTTCCTCCCACAGTTCAAAGATCAGGTGAATTGGCCGTGCTAAATTGCCTGTAGTGTTAGGTAAAGGGTTAGATATAGGGGTATGGGTGGGTTGCGCTTCGGCGGGTCGGTGTGGACTTGTTGGGCCGAAGGGCCTGTTTCCACACTGTACGTAATCTAATCTAATTGGGACAGGACAATACTTGATGCGGGAATGAGGGTAGGGCACCCTATATTGAGCGAGGGTATCAGTCAGTATGGGGATTGGTGTAAGGCAATACTGAATGGAGAACTTGTTCAGGACGTCAGTAATTGGGGGATTTGGTGCTAAGCAACACTGAATTGGAGAATCATTGCGGGCCATCAGTAAATGAGTGACCTGGTGCACAGTGGAGATAAATTAGAGAATTGGTGCATGGCAACAGTAAATGGGAGAATTAGAGTAGGGCACCCTTAAATGGTAGAATCGGGCCAGGGCATCAGTAAATGGAAGAATTTGTGCAGGGATATGAGTAAGTGGGAGATTTGGTGGGAATCAATATATAGGAGATTCCATTATATTGGAAAACTGGTGTGAGTGTCAGTATATTTGAAAATTGCAGCATGGCATGTCTACATTGTGGAGGAGGGTCAGGGAATTAATAAAAGGAAGAAATGTTGCCAGCATTGGAAAACTGGAGATTCAGTTCAGTGCATCACTAAATGAAAACAATTCAGCAGGGCACCCGTACGTGGAAAATGTGTATCATGGAACGACTAAATGGAAGGAATTGATGCAGGGCCACAATAATTGGAGAATTCATGCAGGTGCCATTAAATTCTAAGTGGGAGGAATGGGGCAGGATAACCTCAATGGGTGAGTTGGTGATATTCCCGAATTAGTGCAGGATTGGTAAATGGGAGAATTGGTGCAGGGAAGCGGAGCACTAATTACAGTCTTAGAGATGTACAGCACGGAAACAGACCCTTCAGTCCAACCTGTCCACGCTTAAATTTAAAAATTCTGGCAGTGCTCTACTAAATTGGAGAATCATTGCAAGGACCGACTGAGGATCTAAAATTTGAATTTAGACAACCATTATGTGTAGACTTTTATTTACCACAAAATGGTTTCTCAATGTAAAAGAATGCTATGAAATGGCCTGTGAACCTGTCCTGTTGATTTTGCTGAATTAAGCTGAAATTCAAAGATAAGAGGACAATAGAGTTCTCATAAAATACTCTATGTATTTTATATAGAGTACATTTATAAAATATATTAATTGACTATTAATTGCATTGATTGACTATTCGAACTAACCTTCAACTGACACATTGCATGACAATTTACATAAATAAGATTTCTTTTCCAAGGAATACCATTGGATCAGCCTATTGTCAATTATGTCTCCATGTTACAGATGATTGGACTTTTCTTGTCATTAAGAACCCTTTTCCAGAAAATATCAATGGATTAACTTTCTGCAAATCATGTCACCTTATTATATGTGATTGGTCTGTCATGTCATTAGGGCTGTATTACCTATTTAAAAAACATATTAAAAATGTGTAATTTTCAAATGTAATTGCGTGACTTCACCATGGAATACAGAAGCTTTAACCTCTGTGTTGCTGGATAAAATTGCGCCAAGGTGCCTTAATTCAATAAACTAATGACCACTGCTTTTTGAACAGACCGTATTCGTTGACTCTTTTGACTGATCTCGAATCAAGAGGCTACAGATCTTCACAGAATGGTACAAAGACAAGCAGGAGTGACATCTGGAAGAGGTAATAGTTATTTATGATCTACTGGATGTTACAGAAACAAGCAAGAATGAAATCTAGAAGAGGAAATAACCGTTTATAGTGTGCCAGGATGTTAAAGGGTCAAGCAGGAATGAAATCTGGAAGAGGTAATAGTTGTTTATGATTGGCAGGATGTTAATGAGACAAATGTAATCTGGATGAGGTAATAAAGTGGTTACACTCTGCAGAATGTTACAGAGGTAAGAAGGAATGAAATCTGGAAGATGTAATAGTTGTTAATAATCTGCAGAATGTTACAGAGACAGGGATAACTGAAATCTGGAAGAGGTCACCGATGTGTATAGTTTTCAGGATGTTACACAGACAAACAGGAGTGAAATCTTGAAGAGGTAATACTTGTTTATAATCTGCCAGATGTTACACAGACAAGCAGGAGTGAAATTTGAAGAGGTAAAATTTGTTCATCACATGCAGAATGTTACAGAAATAAGCAGGAATGAAATCTGGAAGAGGTAATAGTTATTTGTGGTCTGCATGATGTTGAAGAATCAAGCAGGAGTGAAAAATGGAAATGGTAATACTTTTTTATGGTCTGTAGAATGTTACAGTGGCAAGCTGGAATGATATCTGGAAAAGGTAATCATTGTTTTTAACCTGCAGGACATGACAGGGACAAGCAGGAGTGAAATCTGGAAGCGGTAATAATTGTTTTTGTTCTGCAGTGTGTTACAGAGAGAAGCAGGAGTGAAATTTGCATTTGTTTGTAGTCTGCAGAATGTTCCAGACACAAGCAGGTGTGAAATCTGGAAGTGGTATTAGTTGTTTTCATCTGCAGGATGTTAAACGGTCAAGCAGGATTGAAATCTGGAAGAAGTTATAGTTGTTTGTGGTTTGCAGGATGTTATAGACACAAGGAGGAGTGCGATCGAAAAGAGGTAATACATTTTTATGGTCTGCAGAATGTTGCAGAGACAAGCCGGAGTGAAATTTGGTCGAGGTAATAGCTGAGTATGGTTTTCAGGATGCTACAGAGACAAGCAGGAGTGAAATGTGGAGGAGGTAATAGTTGTTTATGGTCTGCAGGGTGTTGCAGAATCAAATAGGAGTGAAAGGTGGAAGTGGTAATACAAATGTTGAATTTGTTTATTGTTTGCAGAATGTTAGAGACACAAGCAGATGTGAAATCTGGAAGACGTAATAGTTGTTTATCATCTGCAGGATGTTACAGGGTCAAGCAGAATGAAAGCTGGAAGAGGCAATAGTTGTTTGTGGTTTGCAGGATGTTATAGACACAAGGAGGAGTGAAATCTGGAAGAAGTAACAATTATTTAACATCTACAGGATGCTACAGAGACAAGCAGGAGTGGAATCAAGAAGAGGTAATATTCATTTTTGTCTGCAGAATGTTACGGAGACGAGCAGGAGTGAAATCTGGAAGAGGTAATATTCGTTTACAGTCTGCAGAATGTTACAGAGAGAAGCAGGAGTGAAATCTGGAAGAGGTAATATTTGTTTATAATTTGCCAGGTGTTCCGGTGATAAGCAGGAGTGAAAACTTGAAGTGGTAATTTTTTTTATGGTCTGGAGAATGTTACCAAGGCAAGCAGAAATGAAATCTGAAAGAGGTAATATTTGTTTATGACCTGCAGGATGTTGCAGATACAAAAAGGAATGAAATCTGTAAGAGGTAGTAGGTGCTCACGGTCTTCAGGATGTTAAAGAGACAAGCTGGAGTGAAATCTAGAGGAGGTCTTAGATGTGTACGGTCTGCAGTGTTTTAAAGAGACAAGCAGGAGTGAAATCTGGAAGACGTAATATTTGTTTATGGTCTGCAGAACGTGACAGAGACAAACCGGAATAAAATCCATAGGAGGTTATTGACGTGAATGGTCTGCAGTATTTTACAGAGACAAGCAGGAATGAAATCGGGAAGAGGTAATAGTTGTTTATGATTTGCAGGATGTTGCAGATTCAAACAGGTATGAAAAATGGAAGTGGTAATAGTTTTTATGGTCTGTAGAATGTTACAGAGGCAAGCAGGAATGACATCTAGAAAAGATAATCATTGTTTATAACCTGCAGGACATTACAGGGACAAGCAGGAGTGAAATCTAGAAGAGGTAATAATTGCTTGTGGTCGGCAGAATGTTATAGACACAAGCACGAGTGGAATCTGGAAGAGGTATTAGTTGTTAATGATCTGTAGCATGCTACAGAGTCAAGCAGGAATGAAATCTGGACGACGTTATAGTTGTTTATAATCTGCAGAATGTTACAGAGACAAGTAGGAGTGAAATCTGGAAGAGGTTCAAGTTGTTTATAAACTGCCAGATGTTACAGTGGCAAGCAGGGGTGACGTATCGAAGAGGTAATAGTTGTTTATGATCTGCAGGATGGCACAGAGACAAGCAGGAATGGAATCTGGAAGATGTACTAGTTGTTTATAATCTCAACAATGTTGAAGACTCAAACAGGAGAGAAATAAGGAAGAGATAATAGTTGTTTCTGGTCTGCAGAATTTTACAGGGACAAGCAGGAATGAAATCTAGATGAGGTAATAGCTGTTTATAATCTGCCAGAAGTTACAGAAACAATTCGGAGTGAAATCTGCTCAAGGTAAATATTGTTTATGATCAGCATGATGTTACAAAACTAAGCAGGAGTGAAATCTGGTAGAGGTAATAGTTGTTTATAATCTGCAGGATGTTTCAGAATCAAGCAGGTGAGAAAGTGGAAGTGGTAATACAGAGGTTGTGTTTGTTTGTAGTCTGCAGAATGTTTGAGACACAAGCAGGTGAGAAATCTGGAAGAGATAATAGTTGTTTTTCATCTGCAGGATGTGACAGAGTCAAGCAGAAGTGAAATATAGAAGAGATAATACTTTTTATGGTCTGCAGAGTGTTACAGAGGCAAGCAGGAGTGAATCTAGAAGAGGTAATAGTTGTTTGTGGAATGAAGGATGATCCAGGGTCAAACAGGAGTGAAATCTGGAAGAGGTAATAGTTACAGAGAAAAGCAGGTCTAAAGTCTTGTCGAGGTAATAGTTGTTTATTGTCTGCAGGACGTTGCAGAGTCAATCAGGAGTGAAATCTGGAAAAGGTAATAGTTGATTATAATATACAGGATGTTACAGAGGTAAGCAGGAATAATTTCTTGTCAAGGTAATAGTTGTTTATGGCTTGCAGGATGTTTCAGCTGGAAACAGGAGAGAAAAATGGGCGAGGTGATAGTTGTTTATAATCTGAACAATGTTACAGAGTCAAACAGGAGTGAAATTTTAAAGAGGTAATAGCTGTTTCTGGTCTGCAGGATTTTACAGGGACAAGCAGGAATGGAATCTGAATGAGGTAATACCTGTTTATAATCTGCCAGAAGTTACAGAAACAATTCGGAGTGAAATCTGCTCAAGGTAAATATTGTTTATGATCAGCATGATGTTATAAAACTAAGCAAGAGTGAAATCTGGTAGAGGTAATAGTTGTGTATGGTCTGCAGGATGTTGCAGTAACAAGATGAAGTGAAATCTGGAAAAGGTAATAGTTGTTTATAATCTGCAGAATGTTACAGAGACAGACAGGAGTGAAACCTGTAAGAGGCAATAGTTGTTTCGTGTCTGCAGGATGTTGCAGAGTCAAGCAGGAGTGAAAAATGGAAGAATTTATAGATGGTTCTGGTCTGCAGGATATTATAGACAGAAGCAGGAGTGAAATCATGAAGAGGTAATAGTTGTTTATGGTCTGCAGAATGTTACAGAGACAAGCAGGAGTGTAATCTGGAAGAGGTAATCGTTGTTTGTGATCTGCAGGATGTGAGAGACAGAAGCAGAAGTGAAATCTGGAAGTGGTAATACTTTTTTATGGTCTGGACAATGTTACAGAGACAAGCAGGAATGAAATCTGGTCGAGGTAATAGTTGTTTATGGTCTGCAGGATGTTGCAGATTCAAGCAGGTATGCAAAATGGAAGTGGCAATACTTTTTTCTGTTGTGTAGAATGTTACAGAGGTAAGCAGGAATGAAATCTAGAAAACGTATTCATTGTTTATAACCTGCAGGACATTACAGGGACAAGCAGGAGTGAAATCTAGAAGAGGTAATAATTGCTTGTGGTTTGCAGAATGTTATAGACACAAGCACAAGTGGAATCTGGAAGAGGTAATAGTTGTTTATGTTATAAGTGAATTCTGTCTAGGTATTCTAAATCTCCGGAGAATAGTCCCTGACACTCGGCTAACTATTCTACACTAGGGCTATGGTTCAGATCAACCGAGTTCTGCCTCCACACTCTGCCGACCGCGGACTGTCCTTTAACCCTTGACTTCAAGGGAGACTATCCACAAGGTCCGGTTCTAGGAGGCGAACTCCAAGCTGTCAGCACCAGCCCTCATCCCCTCCGGCTACCGCTTTTCCCGTGGCAAATCGAAATGCTGCGAGACACACAAATGAGCAATTGATATTTATTTCAAACTTGCAAGTTTGGGCGGCTTCCAAAAGGAGCTTCGGAAGAATCGCGACGGAAGATTTTACAGCACTAATATTTATACATTATTTTTACATGTAAAAACATTAGTGATAATTCCATTGGTTAAAACATCTCACGCTATACATTTTTCTTACATTCAAAATCATTAATGACAATTCCATTGGTTAAAACATTTCACGCTTTTCTCTGCCAATTCTTTAATTAAATGTTATATTATTTTAACAATTTTGCTGAATTAAATGTTATATTGTTTTTAACAATTCTGCTGGTTAAAGCATTTATCTGCTAAAGCATTCCTTGGTATCTTGCCCAAGGTTACCATGTTCCTGACATAACAGAGGTGACTTCTGGTTCATGTTCTTATATGGCCTAGTTGCTCATAATTAGCCTTTACTTATTAAACCTCAGTTTTAATACAGAAATTACCTTACCCATACCAAAAGAATGTGTGTGGTGTGTGTGTGTGTGTGTGTGTATGTGAGAATGTGTGACTCCTGTAAAAGAGAGAGAGTGTGTGAAACTGCAGAAACTACATTACCCATATCATTTATGGTGTGCAGGATGTTACAATAACAAGATGAAGTGAAATCAAAAGAGGTAATACGTTTTTATGGTCTGGAGAATGTTACAGAGGCAAGCAGGAGTGAAATCTAGAAGAGGTAATAGTTGTTTATAATCTGCAGGATATTACAGGGACAAGCAGGAGTGAAATTAAGAAGAGGTAACATTCGTTTTTGTCTGCCGAATGTTACAGAGACAAGCAGGAGTGAAATCTGCAAGAGGAAATAGTTGTTTGTGATCTGCTAAATGTTATAGACAGAAGCAGGAGTGAAATCTGGAAGGTCTAGTAGTTGTTTGTGGCCTGTAGAATGTTACAGGGACAAGCAGGAATGAAATCTGTTCGAGGTAATTGTTGTTTATGATCAGCATGATGTTACAGAAAAAAGCAGGTGTGACATCTGGATGAGGTAATAGTTGTTTATTGTCTGCAGAATGTTACAGAGACAAGCGGGAGTGATATCTGGAGGAGATAATAGTTGTTTATGATCTCTAGCATGGTGCAGAGACAAGCAGGACTAAATCTGGAAGACGTAATACTTGTTTATGGTTTGCAGTATTTTACAGAAACAATCCGGAGTGAAATTAGTTTGAGGTAATTGTTGTTTATGATCAGCATGATGTTACAGAAACAAGCAGGAGTGAAATCTGGAAGAGATAATAGTTGTGTATGGTCCGCAGGACGATACAGGGACAAGCAGGAGTGAAATCTGGATGAGGTAATACCTATTTATAATCTGCAGAATGTTGCATAGATAAGCAGGAGTGAAATCTCGAAGAGGTAAGGTTGTCTATTATTTGCAGGATGTCACATAGTTAAGCAGGAATGTAATCTGAAAAAGGTAATACTTGTCTATAAAATGCAGGATGTGCATAGGTAAGCAGTAAACGAAATCTGGAAGAGGTAATAGTTGTTTATAATATACAGGATGTTACAGAGGTAAGCAGGAATGAAATCTGGAAGAGGTGATAGTTGTTTCTGGCCTGCAAGATGTTGCAGCTGGAAACAGGAGAGAAAAATGGACGAGGTAATAGTTGTTTATAATCTGAACAATGTTACAGAGTCAAACAGGAGTGAAATTTGGAAGAGTTGATAGTTGTTTCTGGTCTGCAGGATTTTACAGGGACAAACAAAAATGGAATGTGAATGAGGTAATAGCTGTTTAGAATCTGCCAGACGTTACAGTAACAATTCGGAGTGAAATCTGTTCGTGGTAATTGTTGTTTATGATCAGCATGATGTTACAGAAACAAGCAGCAGTGAAAAGTGGAAGTGGTAATACAGATGTTGCATTTGTTTATCATCTGCAGAATGTTAGAGACACAAGCAGGTGTGAAATGTGGAAGTGGTAATAGTTGTTTTTTGTCTGCAGGATGTGACAGAGTCAAGCAGGAGTGAAACCTGGAAGAGGCAATAGTTGTTTGTGGTCTGCAAGATGTTGCAGGGTCAAGCAGGAATGAAATCTGGAAGAAGTTATAGATGGTTCTGGTCTGCAGGATGTTATAGACAGAAGCAGAAGTGAAATCTTGAAGAGGTAATAGTTGTTTGTGGTCTGCATAATGTTAGAGAAAAGCAAGAGTGGAATCTGGAAGAGGTAGTAGTTGTTTATTGTCTGCCGGATGTTACACAGACAAACAGGAATGAAATCTGGTAGAGGTAATAGTTATTTATGGTCTACAGGATGTTGCAGAATCAAGCAGGAGTGAAAAATAAAAGTGGTAATACTTTTTTATGGCCTGCAGAATGGCACAGAGACAAGCAGAAATGAAATCAGGAAGACGTAATAATTGTCTATGGTCTGCAGGATTTTACAGACAATCAGGAGTGAAATCTGGAAGAGGTAATATTGGTACATGGATTTGCAGGAATGAAGTCTGGAAGAGGTAATAGTTGTTAATAATCTACAGGATGTTACAGAGTCAGGGCTGGAGGGTTTGAGCTATAGGGAGAGGCTGAACAAGCTGGGTCTGTTTTCCCTGGAATGTCGGAGGCTGAGGGGTGATCTTATAGAGGTTTACAAAAATATGGGGGCATGGATCGGGTAAATAGACAAAGTCTTTTCCCTGGGGTCATGGAGTCCAGAACTAGAGGGCATAGGTTTAGGGTGAGAGGGGAAAGATATAAAAGAGACCTAAGGGACAACTTTTTCACGCAGAGGGTGGTACGTGTATGGAATGAGCTGAAAGAGGAAGTGGTGGAGGCTGATACAATTGCAACACTTAAGAGGTATTTGGATGGGTATATGAATATGAAGGGTTTGGAGGGATATGGGCAGGTGGGGCGAGATTTGATTGGGATATCTGGTCGGTATGGACGGGTTGGACTGAAGGGTCTGTTTCCATGCTGTACATCTCTATGACTCTATGAGGTAATAGTTGTTTATGGTCTGCAGGCTGTTACAGAGACTATCAGGAGTGAAATCTAGAAGAGGTAATAGCAGTCTGACCCACTTGTGGGAAGAAGGCATAGTGTTTCAAGTTCCGTGATAGAATTCTGTAGTTTATTGATTTCTCCTCAGGCTTCAGTATTGGTCACCTGATTTCCTGGTATATCTCACTGATCTAGAATTGGTTGGACTATTTTCAACTGCAGACGTTAAAACATGAATCGCTGCTTTTGGGAGAGTTATCTGTATACTGCAGGGAAATGTTCATCATCTGATCAGTTGGCCAAAATCCTGTGAAATGGAATTCCATCTGGAGATTGGTGAGATTCAAGAAGAGGTCACTTGTTATGGATCTGTCATTCTTTCTACAGACAGGTCAACCTGAAACTACAGACAGATTGGAGCTGTCCCCTCAAGAACACTGAAAGTAGATGGAATTTTGAGCAAATCGGTTACAATCGTTGTCCAGAATTCCATGTGAAACTATCTATTTTACTGGATTCACCTTTGCCAAGTGTGTGTTTTATGGAGTGTTACTAAACTGGAAAAGTTGCTGTTCAGTAGTTAAATAATCTGTCAGCCAGTTAGGTTTCCAATAGAGTTAGGGTATTCCAATATTTCTTTCTTTTGTTTGTATTTTATCGATAGTGTGGAGTAAAGTGTGTTTTACTTCAAGCCTGGCAGTTTTAGCACTTACCTTAAGAGAATTTTTTTAAAAAGGCCTGTGTCATTTTCTTAATATATTTTTGGGGAGTTTGGTTTGTTTCATAACATCCTCAATGTCTGTCCATAAATGTGCCCCCAATCCTGAACAATGACATGTACAGAACATAGGGGGAGACACAGACACATTCATCATTATTACCTCGGACAGGAGATATTTAGGAATGATATTCCTTAGACCGGACACTATTGGAGAATGCACATTTCCCGGGAGACTGAGAGGTCACTAACAGAGTGGGAGCTGGAGAGTCAGGAACAGAACAACAGGGACAGTTAGCTCTGTTCACTGACCCTTCACCCCTCAGTGAATCCAGTGCCAGGAATGCCTGCTATTAGTCAGACTGACAGAATGTGATCAGATGCACACACTGTCCTTCCACATCGTCAATATTTCCCAGCTCCCACCCTGTCTCAGCTCATCTGCCCCTCTGCCATCTTCAATATTTTACTCAGGGCGGCATTAAGGGCCGTGCTTTGAGCTGAGCTGTCTTACCTTCTGTACTCTGTCTCTAAACGGATCCAGTCCCTCCCCGATCCCTCTCTGGTTTAAGATGCTCCTTGACATCTGCCCCAATGAATGAGGTAGACCGTCACCTGACCCAATATCCCCTTCCGTAGGTCAACATCTCTGGGATTATAAACAAAGTCCTGCAGATCCAGGAGAGCTGAACCCCAACATGGAGATTGTTGGGGAAACTCAGCAAGCCCGGCAGGATCTGTGGGGAGAAAGCAGAGGGAAATTTTCAAGTTCAGTGATTCTTCTTCGGATCTGAGGGATTCTGATGCTGATGCTGCCAGACTTGCTGAGCTTCGCCAGCTATTTCTGTTTTTATTTCAGCCCCAATCCAATTGGTGATGATGTCGGTGTTGTTAAGTGTGTTTGAGAATAGCAAGCACCCAGCTGGCAGGGGGTTGGGGGTATAGTGGGCAGCATGGCTGCCTTCCAAGCAGTTGGTATGGGTTCGGATCTCAGCCATCGCACGGTGGCACCTTTGAAACGATGTTCAATGGAAAACCCTGAGATGAAGTCAATGAGATCCATCTGTCTGAAGTTTTCCAAAGGTTTTAGGATGGGATATCAGCTGCTGTGACAATTCCAGAGCTGGCAAAACTCTGAGAGATTCTCTAAATGGTGATTTGAACAGTGAGTGACTAATCCAAGAGAGTCAGCATGGGGTTCTCAGTGAAGGATGCACCTTGCTCAGTTTGGGAGAATTTCTTTGAAGGAAAAAGATTAATCGATGGAGAGAGTGTTTGTGATGGGGATAAAATGGATGATAGGAATTGTGCTGCATTTGGGTGTCTGGATAAACTCAGTGAGGAGAGCGTTAGAGCCTCCGATCTAAGCTGGTTCAAGCATCCTTCAGGCACAACGTTGACTGGGCTTCACTGAGACAAACCCGAAACGCCGTGTGGCTGCTTTCCGTGCTGTCATCTGTCTCCAAGTCCCTGGCTCTATCTGACAGTGTGTTCAACAAGGGAAACTGACAGGTTACATTGATAATGGTGAAAGGTAAGGATGGACTGGTGATGCCTGGTAAAGGAACCAATTGTCAATGAGGAAACAGGATTTGTGCCACAATCTGTCCAACACTGACATTTACATTCTCCTTTTTATTTATAGTCAGGTTAACTGAGGGAAATAAAATGGGGAATTACCAGGAATTAGAGCGAATTCAATAAAAGGTATGTGGTGAAATTCGCCAGGTTATCATTGCAGTCAGCCCTCACAAATACAATGTGTGTATTATTTTGTTCAGGACTATAACAGCTGTAGCATTCTATGATTCTGAATTATGATGGATTGTCCCAAATCTCCACTTCCCCTTCAACTGCTGTAACGGGCTGTAATTTCTCTGTTCCTGCAGATACAGTTGGAACTGAAGGAACCTGGGCAATTTCAAAAGGCCACATCATGACAATGTCTCCACCAGGGTGAGGTGTTTCTGGCCAGATTGATGATAATGTTAGCTGCCAATTACACAGGGGTAGGGTTCTATTGGGCAGATTTAGCACAAAGTCAGAGTGAGGTAATGGTGTTCTCAGTGTCTCGCTGATGTGAACAGATCAAATAGCACATTGTGGTGCACTGTGTGTGGCAGTTTGAGAGGAACCACTCCAGCAGAATGACACATTCCCCGTTGACAGTGTCTCGACCTTGAAAGCCCGCAATTATGTGTGAACCCGAGTCAGTGCAAAGGCTGTCCCTTACATTCCAATTGATCTGCCCATCTGAAACAAGCTCATTTCTGTCACTGTTGTACAGGGCACCAAGTGTGTCTCCATGCTGTTCCATTCCCAATGTGGTTCAATGCTATCCACTTCTCCCTGGGCCGGGGCAGATTCTCTTTGATTTCTCGGCTTCTGGTTTGGGACATGGAGGTTCCATCTGTGCTCCCAATATGACCTGACCTGCCAAACATTTCTGAGCCAATACTGATGTCAGCAACTGCTTATGAAATGGGGCCCTGAAGTACTTGGGGATAGGCCGCACTTATTGTGTCCCATGTACACCTGAGCACGGAACTTTCCAAGGGATGTGTGAACGCTGCACAGCTTTAAAATAATTGTCCCAGGAATGTGGATATCAGCGATGTTGGTATCTTGGAGAAGTTGGGCATTTCTGTTTCGTTTGGAAGTGATTTTATTAAATAGGAGTTCTCAAAATTGTTGGTCACCTGGCCCAATAAAATGGAGTTAAGCTAACCCCCTCCCAGAGAGGAGGAAGGCAAAATGACACTCAGGTTATTGTCAAAAGAGCAAATGGCAGAATGAGATGATTCCAAAAAAAAGCATAAAATACTTTGTGAGGAGCTAAAATGATCCATCTGAGCCTGGTTTGGAACTAGATTATACCAGAACAGTATTGCATCAGCAACTGGGAAAAGCAAATCCATGTCACGGCAGGAGGGTGACAATGAGGGGACCTGAATTTCTCCAACACAGAGATGGGACGGACATGGTACAATGACAGGTCAACTACATTCCTACCAGTAACCTAGGATGATGGGAATTATCTGAGACATGGGTAATGACAACCCATGGTTGAGCTACGGTAGAGGGCTCGCTAATGTCAGAGATTCATACAATAAATGGTCATGACTGACATCACGGAGACAATGTGAAGTACATTCCCTCAACACCATGTTGCTGGATAAAAATCCAAGACAAATTAGAAAGCAAATTTCGATGTTAGCGGGGCATTAAAGAAAAGGAAAATGGGGTAGATGCAGCAAACAAAATAACATCCATCCACTAGAAAGAAATGCAATCTCTTTATTACAACAGCAGGCTGCCTCTCTGTTCATAAAGTGGCGAGAATTACTGTTTTTTTCTAATGAGTCAGCGGCTACACATCCTTAAGGTTATATGATCCGGCCCTGAAGTTCCTATTTGCATTGGTACAGTGCTCCATGATGTATAGTGAACGACCTAGTATAGTGGTAGTGTCCCCAGCTCTGGGCTGCTGGTCCTGGCTTCAAGTTCTGTCTTTTCCATGGGTACATTGTTCCATCTCTGAGCAGATTGATTAAAAACTGTCTCCAGAGAGTTGACAAATTGGAGGAATGCATCCAACAACAATTAACACAGTTTCCAATGATGATTTTTCCCTCGATGAGGTCATCCCTTACCAGTCACAATCCAATTTCAGTGAGAAACATGTTCTACCCACTGGGAATGATAAAGTTATCATCATCAGAGCTGCAACCCCAATCTCCCAGTGGAGATCACACAGAATATAATGGAAACACTACAGAATGTAACACCGCAGAGTTTAATACTTGCAGATTGTGTGCAAGAATAAAGGATTGCCACTCTCCACTGAAAATGAATTGGCCAATTGACTCAGCCCAGAAAGTTTTCTACATGGTTCTTGCCATCATTGGTGTTCCTGGTAAGTGTCTATAATTATTAACAATTTGTGGATGAGATTTCCCCTGTTTTTCCTTGTTAATTAAGAGATTTGCGTACTGATGTAATAGTCAGTGTTTTACCGATTCCCGAGTTGAAACATCATGCAGTTAAATTATATATTTCAAAACTTCTGTTGTTTTGTTATTTTACATGATTACGCTGAGTTAAATGTAATGAACTCCTGAATTGCATCTTAGACTGGAGGCTACCTTCAGGGAAGGAGTTATTGGAAATGTCAGCAAGTATAGAACTGCAGTGGATCTTGGTCAGTCAGTGCAGTGGATCTCATAAACCCAGTGTTCTCACATTCCTGCGTGTATCTGTGTTTGTGCAGTTGTATTGATAGCAGCACATTTCCTCCTTCTTACTTGAGGGAGTACTACAGTAAAAGGGTTCGGAGCTGGTTCATCTCCTTTACACCGTGTGGGTTTCAGATTCTGTTAGCTCTGACTGTTGAATGTTCAGAATCCGCTGTCAGCTTGGGTAACTGTTGAGGAGTACGGATTGATTTTTCCAAATACGGGAGTGATGAAGATTTGAGGAATATTTGTCGTCTTATAGAATCATGTAGCACAGAAACAGCCCCTTTGTCATCTCCTCAACACCGACCAGGAATATAAAATTAACCTAGTTCCATTTGCCAGCAATTGACCCACATTCTTCTAAATCCTTCCTGTTCCTATACCCATGCCTTTTAAATGTTTTAATTTTACCCACCATCACCACTGCCTCTCGCAGCTCGTTCCATCCATGTCTCGGTTCAAAGCTGTAATCTGCAGTGGGGCCTGCTGTTTGTGGATGGAGGGTGTCCCTATGAGGACAGACAAGTGCAACTGTCAAGTGTACATTCTCGGATTCCAAAATGCAGGATCTGATTAGAATTAGAAATAAAGACTTAGTATCCTCTAACTTGTTAAACGTTGGATTTTTCATGACATTCTTCATTCCGCTTCCCATGTCCCACCTGCAAGTAGTTTTTGTTTTGAATGTGTACAGAGCTACACACGAGGATGACTTTCCTTTCTGACCGTGGCTATCCACTCAACTGTAAAATGTACAACAAACCTGAGAATTCCTTAAACCCACAGGGGTCATGACCCATTCTCACTGAGAGCAGTAAGTCGTTTTCTGTCAAATGACCCTTGACGATTTCCCATAGCTTCCCCCCGAATGTTCAGGGTGCATGTTATTTATTAGATTCCACTTGTCCGCCATTCTGATTGGTATTGCTCCCCCACCCCATAATCCGTCTCTTATCCTGGGTGTTCCTGCTTTACCTCTGATTCTGTACAATTGGCAGCTGTTGTAATCGCTTATCCTTCTGTTGCTGTCTGCTGGATAAACTGGAGGGTCGATGAAATGGCTGAGAAGGTATTGGGAGTTTTTGGCTTTTAAATGCGAGACATAGAGTTTAGGAGCAGGGACAATATGTTGGCAATGTATAAAATATTGGATGGCTACAGCTAGAATGTTGGAGGACTTTGATTGTCTGAAAGAAGGTGGAGACTTTCCAGGAAGACTCCACGGTAGTAAAGTTTTGGGTATGAAGGGAGATTGGATGGACTGGGATTATTTTCCTAGGAGCAGGGGAGATTGATAGGGGGCATTATTTAAGTGTATAATATTATAAGGAGCATAGACAGCACAGAAGGAAATGTTTTCGCCTTTGTGCACAGGTCAATGACCAGGGGCATAGATGCAAAGGGGCAAGGGTTTGAGTTTTCTACTGGAAGTGTTGCGGCAATGTGTAACTTACTTCCTGTCAGGGTAGTAGAAGCAGATCCCCGATAGCATAGAACGTTTTAAATGTGCACTTGGAATGCTCGGGTTATGGAATTAACACTGGCAAACTGGACGAGAATTCTGTGGCAGTTGTTTCATGGATGCTATCGGGCAAAGTACATTTTTATTTTCTGTGCATTAAGTCTCTATGTCTCCAAGCCTTCTCCAACTCCCAGCTGGACCATTGGCTTTTCCACAAATACTTCCCCCAGAGCCATTGCCTCCAACAGCCAACCTGGCTGCAATTGTCCGAAATTCTGTTACTTTTCGGGGTATCTTTTTGTTTTTGCAGCATCTCTGCCATTTCAGCAACTTTCCCAGGGATGCAGCATTCCATGTCAGTCCCTTTGAAATTGTAACAACCTCCCCCGCCACCCCCCAACCCCCAACATTGAGCAAGTCGTCCTCAGGCATTTCACACTGTTCAGCTGTAGACACCATGTAATGGGTCTTACCTCACAAGGTATTCCACTGGCTCTGCAGATAGACAGGGTTACTCTTCCATCATCTCTGCTGCTTACCTTTTTTTTTATAAACCCTGAGTTGATTTGATATAATTTAATATTATATTGTCACGTTTACCTCTGTACTGTGGGGGAGAAAAACAACTTGTTCTGTTTGCCGTGCAGTGAATGTTCCATGGAAAGACACAAAGGCCACCGGGTGATGGAACAGAGTGAGGGATACAGAGGTACATCTGCAAGGAAGGTGCACAAGAAGTAAGAGCAACATGAGGTTTAACATTTGAGAGGTCCATTCAGAATTCAAATACCAGTGGGGAAGGAGCTAATCTTTAACATATTGCTCTGTGTGTTTATGGTTTTGTATCTCCTGACTGCCGGAAGTGGTTATGTGTTGATGACTGAGAAGAATTAGTGTAGCTTTGCTGGGGTTGGCAATGGTATCTTGTTACTGTTACCTCTATCTCTGTGCAACCACAATGTTGATTCAACCAACAGGATCTGCCCCTCATTCCCCATCATATTTACAGATGGTTGGGGTTCGCGCTTGACCAGATTTACAACAATCCCAACTCCCTCATCTTTCATTGTGCTTGTACAGTCAGCATTCACCTCCACCTGGATTATCACTTCCTGGGTCATCATCCCTTTGTAATTGAACTGCATCTGGCCTCACATCGATCATAAAATAAACATTTCTCTACTTCCCCAATAATATTTTTCTCTTCCATGACAATTGATTTAAATCTGCCCTGTTTTGATATTTCAGCACTCTGATCATTTGTTTTCCTCATCATGAATTAATGCTTGAATACACTGCAGAGAGTGACTTCATTTTTCAGAAGGTAGGCATTGGACTACAGGTGACTCCACAGAAAAGTAATTGAATCTGAATTGCCCCTTGGTACTTATCAATGGGTAATAGATACTGACCTTTACAGCAATTCCAACATCACATCAATGAAAAGAAAAGAGTGGTCCAAATTTTAGGGCATCCCTATCATGTGGAGTCATCAAATTCTCTCACCATATTATCCAGCTGTGTTGACTGTTCTTCAGGGAATCATTGCTGCATGTGGTGTAAGTTCACCCTTCTAAATGTTACATGTTTAGGTGGCTACCTTTATGACTAGTATCCTGGATTCCAACTGTTGTTCACCATCCGCCTGTTTCTATTCAAGCCAGAAATTTGCAAGTTACAGGTTTACAATTTACATCACAATTTCTTTTGTGATGACTGACTGAACTTTATTGGTGTTGTAGCAACAATACAGATTGGTTGTAAACTTATGCAGAAAAAATGCTCATTAATTTTAAGACAATTTGCCATTATTCTGCTTGCAGTGAATTTCGTGGCTATCATGATCCTCTCCCAGGGAAAGTGTGGCCTTAGTATTGGCACAACTCGCTATCTGGTGGCCATGGCAGCAGCAGATCTACTGGTCATGATCAATGAGGTTATACTGAAGGAAATAAATTTTTATTATTTCCCATTATCTTTCCTGGACATCACTCCTGTGTGCAGTGTTATCAATGTCCTGATCCGTGCATCCATAGACTGTTCTGTCTGGTTCACCGTTGCATTCACCTTTGATCGGTTTGTCAGCTTTTATTGCCACAAACTGAAAACTAAATATTGCACTGGGAAAAATGCATCTGCAATTCTCTCAATAACCGGTATTCTGCTTTGTTTAAAAAATGTCCCTTGGTATTTTAGATTTGAACCCACAAAGATTATCAGGAACATACCATTTTTCTGCAGAAATAAAGAAAGCGACTTCACTGACTCTCGCTGGATTGGATTCCGCTTATTTGCTGTGGCTCTAACCCCATTGGGGCCATTCTTTATCATTGTGTTCCTCAATGTTCTGACAATCGCACGCATTTTATTTAAGTCAAGTCAAGTCCGTAAGGGACTGAGGGGTCAGAGTAAGGAAGGGAAGCAGGTTGACCCCGAGATGAAGAGTAGAATTAAGGCAGTAATTTTACTCTTCACCATATCCGGAAATTTCATCCTCCTCTGGCTGTTATATGTTTTATATATCCTTGGTGTCCCAGATCATTTAAGTGATTATGACATCTTTGAAGGAGTTGGGTACATGCTGCGCAATGTAAGCTGCTGTACAAACACCCTTATTTATATGGCAGCTCTGCCCAAGTTCAGAGCTCAGTTCAATAGAGCGGTGAAATATCCAGTTTCCAGAGTTGTTGAACTAATCACTGCATACATCAGACAAAAGCTCAAACTCCCGTGGGTGATGGGCAAGAAATGGCCATGGAGGACCAAAGGGAACCCTTCTAGAGATGCAAATTTGTCATAGAGATCAGAGAAGATAGGATATTTAGCAGACATCAAGAGAACTGAAAGTAGATGAAGATAAGGACACATGTTTCCCATTCAGGGAGCAGAGGTAATATTTCTGTACTGGAAGAGGATCACTGAACCCGCAACATTCACTCTGATTTCTCTCCTACAGATACTGCCAGCCCTGCAGAGTCTTTGCAACAATTCCTGTTTTGTTTTGTTTAACATTTTGGGGACCAGTGTGAATGAGCTGGAGACACTGCACAGACCAAAGGTCAGTGGAGCAAGAGAAAGAGCCATGATTTGTCCATGATAACCATGTGGGAAGTAGCAGGAGAAGGGTCTCTGCTTCCTCTTGTATCAGAGGAAGTGCTCCAGGGTGTCAACTCCAACTCTGATGCTTCGGTTTTCATCTCTTTCCATCCAAGAAAATAAACAACGTTTCTGTTTTACAAAATGAAAATCCATGTAGATGCTGGACTGTTTCTTCTGCTTCAATAAAACCATCCCAATTATTCATGTCATTCGGATTCTCCCACCAGAGCTGGTGCTGGGGGTATTCTGTTCTCCAGCTGCCTAGTGAGAGTGCTCGGGTGATTGGGAGGTGGGGTAGATGGGGTGGGGGCGGAGTGGGATAATCTAGACAGATTATATCCATAAACATGATGATTGCAATCATTAAGTATCTCAGTCCAAGGAGCCTGTCTAAAGGATTGGGAGAAAAGCTGGAGACAGTTCCAGGAACTGAGTCTGCATTCAGCACAGGGGACAATGACATCACTTGACAGCAGATCACATACTCCACACCTTCCTGGGAATTGACTCAGAAAGTTCCCAATCTCAGTTTTAAATTTCAGCTTTTGGATAACTTCGAAACAGGTCTCAGCATCAAGTGTGTTTGTTTGTGTTTAATTACTGCATCAATCCACATGCTGTTTCTATACCCTGATCTTACACCATTACTGGAAATTTCAGACTCAGACTTGAGATGTTAACCATGGTTTTATTGTCAGTCGGCTTCATGTCGCTGAAGTGTCTGCTATCCATGAGGTAACTCCATGTGGTTCCATCTGAACTGCGCTGTCTCCAGCAACATCTGCGTTTCACATTGGTCTTGCCTTCAAATCTGTATTTTAAAGTTATCTTGCTATCAGATATGTCAATGATATCACCCAACCTGAAGCATCCATGAGTGTGCACGGCCTCTATCTCTGTAAGTACCTCCAATTCGGAAACATTCCCTGTTTCAGGAATCCTTCCCAATACGCAGCATTGGTCTGTACAGCCACCTAGTGACTCACTCAGAGTGGAAGAGAGTCATCCTCAATGTGAGAGACCCCAGTGATGCTGTGTGTAGAATGTGTTTCGGAGCGATTGTGTGACTGAGGATCCAAAGGGATATTAATATCTTCAATGAAAGGGAAAGTCTGGCCAAGAGAGTTTTATAGCAGACTTACTCCCTATCCTTATCCGGTCTGCTGGAAATAACTGACAGTGTATCATGTGTCCTCCTCCTCATTGACTCCACTATTAGTTACATTTCTGATCCGATAAATCCCTCTGGATAATGATATTACATAACTTCTCACTATTTTCAACCGAATCATTCTGTTTGTTATTTCTGTTCCTCCTACAAACGTGAACCACATGTTGTCATTGTACCATCCTCCACCACTTCCTCTGACAGCTCATTAACTTCACTCGGCAAGTCCTGGGGATGACAGGACTGTCCCATGAGAGGTTGGTTTATCTGGGCATGTATTCAGGACAATGAGAGGGGGATCTGATGGAAATGTAACGGTTGGACAGACTAGGTGCAGGGGGTGGGCTGTATCCCCTGGGCAGGTATTGTCAGAACAAGCATCCCAGTCTCAGGACATGGGCTCACGCATTTCTAATAGAGAGGAAGGGAATTATCTTCACACAGAGTGATCAACCTGAGGGATTCTCTCCCACAGAAGGCTGGGGAGCACAGGTTACTGAGTAAATTCAGGAAAGACATTGATAATGTTTTTTTACTGGTTAATGACATCACGGGGTTTGGAGTGAAGTTGGGAATATAGCGGTGAGATAGAGAGTCAGACATGGTCACACTGAATGGGAGAGCAGGCTGGAAGGGCTGAATGGCCTCTTCCTGCTCCTGGTTTCTGTGTTTCTGTCAGTTTAATGTCCTCCTGAAAATCTCCCCCTGAAAAGTATCAGTGATTACATTGGGGAAGCACATCAGTAGCTGTTTTCGTTCAGACGAAAATATGATTTTTCTTTGCCGAGACGATGAACAGTCAGTGTGAGGATCAAAGTGGGCCCCAGGATTCCTGATGCTGTCTCAGTGAAACAGCCTCAGGAAGGCTTCCTTACTGTCGATGGCCAATCGCCTGCAATAAAGACCGACACTTCATGGACCTTCCCGGTTGTTCACGGTCCCTGGGTGGGAATGTTCTGTGTGATTTAAGGACAAAATCAATGTTGCAGAAATACACTGAATATCCTCATTTAAACGGAGGAATGGGCAGTTATAAAGCACTTTCTGTTTTATATCTTAAGGGTATCCCAAAATGTTTTACAGGTAATCGAACTGTTTTGGAATTTTTCCAGCATTGTAGGGAATGGAGGGAATCTTAGAAACAGGGAGACTTTCAGACACTAATACAGAGCCAGAGCCACAGATGCAGGATGAGATTGTCAATGACCTGGATGAAGGGATTGGGGGCAGTCTGGCGAAGTTTGCTGATGATACAAAGTTAGGTGGACAGGCAGGTAGCACTGAGGAGGTGGGAGGCTACAGAAAGATTTAGACAGTTTAGGAGAGTAGTCCAGGAAATGGCTAATGAAATTCAATGTGAACAAATGCGAAGTCCTGCACTTTGGAAAACAGAATACAGGCATGGACTATTTTTTAAACGGTCAGAGAAGTCCTAAAGCCAAAGTACAAAGGGATCTGGGAATGCTAGTCCAGGATTCTCTAAAGTTTGACTTGTAGGTTGAATCTGTGGTTAAGAAAGCAAATGTAATGTCATTTATTTCAAGAGGGTTGGAATTTAAAAGCAGTGATGTGCTTCTGAGACTTTATAAAGATTGGGTTAGGCCCCATTTATAATACTGTGTCCAGATTTGGGCCTCATACCTCAGGGAGGACATACTGGTCCTGGAGCATGTCCAGCGGAGATTCACACGGATGATCCCTGGAATGGTAGGCCCAACATACGATGAATGGTTGAGGATCCTGGGATTGTATCCGTTCGAGTTTAGAAGGTTGAGTGGTGAGCGAACAGAAACTTACAAGATAATGCATGGCTTAGAAAGGGTGGATGCTGGGAAGTTGTTCCTGTTTGGCGGGGAGATTAGGACCCATGGGCACAGCTTTAAAATTAGAGGGAGTCAATTTGGAATGGAAATGATAAGACATGGAAATGATCTCGCAGGGAATTAAGGGCTACAGGGAGAGTGTGGGTAAGTGAAATTTAAACGCCCATCAGCCATGATTAAATGGTGGAATGGACTCAATGGGCCGAATGGCCTTACTTCCACTCCGATGTCTTATCATCTTATTGTCCTATGGGCCCTATCCTGGGAGGGTTTCATGGGGGCGATGTAAAGGGAGTTTTGCTCCTCATCTAACTCCATACTGTACCTGTCCTGGGATTGGTTGATGGGGACCGTGTAGTGGAAGCTTTACTCTGTACCTAATCCCATGCGGACTCTTTTTCTGCGAGAGTTTGATGGGGACAGTATTGGGTGGTTTAAACAAAACCTAACCTCACGCTGAACACGGCCTGAGTTTCCAAAGGGTTCCAGCCTATTGTTAGGTTACTAGACAATGAGACTCCAGAAGCAAATAAAATAATTTCGCCCTATCTAACCCAACTGTCATAAATCTCAAACTGAAATCATTTTAGATCTTTCTAAATCCCAGTGACACCATCCTGGGCTTGTGTCATTTCCCTGGCCATTGAACCCGTGCTGTCCAGCTATAGTTCTGGGAATCTACGCTGCACTCACTTGCACATGGACTCCCAAGGCCCCACTCGTTCTTGCCATTCCCTGTTTATAAAGTCACTGTCAGTGCTGTGCTAACATGAAATGGCTGCTTTGAACAAAACTAAAATGGCTAACTGACTGACACTTCTGAAAACATTTGTCCTGCTTTGCAGATTAAAACACACCTTACACTTTGTACATTATCATCTCTCGGCCTCCTGCAGATGAAATAAAGCGAGCTGTGAACCGATGTATTTTGGATGTTAGAGGAGGGACAATCTAAACTAAATGGTACAATGTTAATCTGGGTGCAGGGACAGAGAAGGCTTCAGTTTGAGTCTGGGATTCAGTCAGCACAGGAGAGGGGCAGATGAACAAAAAGTGTTTTCCAGCAGCCATACATTCCTGCAATGTGGAAATGTTAACTTCCAAATTAAACTGCAAAAGCAGGATATGGAGAACTATGTTACAAAGTTTCAATTGATTAACAAGTGGATTCGAGAATCTGTTTAAGGTCAGTGCCCTGAGATAATTAAAAATGTCAGCAGTCTGTCTGACTTTCCAAACTTCAACCAATAAAAACGATAGGAATACACAAAAGGTAACATGACAGGTCTGCTACTAAATTATACGTGTGTGGCCTTGTTCAGAATCTGTCAGACTTTTGGCGTGGAATCAGGTGCATTTTATCCAGAAAACAGGCATTTACCAAGTGTCACACTGATGCACTTTGTGTATTTGAATCTTCATTGACTGCCAGGGCCATTCGGTGACATGTCTCCCTCTGTGCTGTAAGAAACGAACATACACAAAGAAAAGGAGCAGGGGTCAGGAATTCGGCCCCTCAAGCCTGCTCTGATATTTAATACAGTCATGGCTGAACCCATCTATGAAGTGCTTTGAGAGGTTAGGAATGGCACACAATAACTCCAGCCTCCCAGAATGTCTTGGTCCACTATAATTCACCTCCCATCGAAATAGATCTATGCAGACACCATCTTCCTCCCCTTCACTCATCCCTGGAACGTCTGGATAACAAGGGCACCTACGTCAGACTCCGAGATATTGACTTTAGCTGCCTTGATCACCATAATGCCAACAAGACTCATCGACACAGTCTGAGCCCTGGGACTCTTTCCTCACTTCTACAACTGGATCGTTAACTTTCTGACCTGCAGATCAGAATCAATAAGGATGGTTGAGAACACCTCCTCTATGATAATCCACAATACTGCTGCCCTTCAAGGCTGTGTACTCAGCCCCCTTCTATATTTCTTACCCTCTCATGACTGTATGGCCACATTCAGCTCCATCTCCATTTACAGATTAACTAATGACACCACCATTGTGGTTGGGATCTCAAACAACGGTGAGACAGAATACAGGAAAAGGAACTTAGTGGCATGGTGTAAAGGCAACAATCTCTCCCTCAATGTCAGTAAGATGAAGGAACAAGTCATTGACTTCCGGACTTAGACTGAAGGACAGACCCTGGTCTCTGTCATTGGTGCTGAGGTGGAGGTGATTGAGAGCTTCAAGTTCTGTGGAATTAATATTACCAACAATCAGTCCATCCATGTCAACTCTACAGCCAAGAAAGCTCATCAATGCCTCTACTTCCTCACAAGTTGAAGGACATTTAGCATTTCGGCAATGACTCTGACCATTTTTTATATTGCACGATAGAAAGCATCCTATCCAGATGCATCGCACCCTGGTATGGTACCTGCTCTGCAGAGAGAAATTGCAGAGAGGCATGAACCCAACCCAGTCCATCACCCAAATCACATTTCCTTCCATCTGACTCTGTCTCGACTTCCCACTGCTTCAGGAAAGCAGCCGTCATCATCAAAGGCTCCTCCCACTCCTGCAATACTCTCTTCCACCCTCTTCCATTCGACAGAAGATACAAACGTTTGTAAACATGTACCAATAGGTTCAGGAACAGTTTCCTCCCTGCTGTTATCAGACGTATGACTGGGCCTGTCATATATTAGAATTCATCCTTCTCTGCACCTGTTCTATGACCACAACTCTATATTAACCCGATGTCCTTGTATAAGGCATGATTTGTACTGGATATCACGCAAAACAATATTTTTCACTGTGACTCGGTATATGTGGCAATCATAAATCAAATCAAATCAAATCAAAGCTCCGTTTGGGTCTGGTCTGGTCCATAACACCTTAACTGGCTTCATGTCATAACCTTCCCATTCATCTGTTTGAGGCCCTTCAAGATTTTGAGAACTTCTATAAGGTTACCCCTCAGCCACTGACGCTCCAGGAATAATAACCTCAACCGACACAGTCTTAACCTCCAGCACAAAGCCTCCAATCTTGGCAAAATCTGAGTAAATCTTTTCTGAAACGTTAAAGTTTCACAACACCCTTCTCACAAGAGGGAGTCCAGAATTGCACATTATATACCAAAAGTGGCCGAACCAATACCGCAACATGACCTCCCAACTCCTTTACACAATTAACTGAGCAATAAAGACAAAAATGACAAACGCCTTCTTCACTATCCTATCGAAATGTTAGTCCACCTTCAACGACCTATGAAACTGAACTCTAGGTCTATTTGTTCAGCAACTTCCCTAGTACCTTGTCATTAAGTGTATACGTCCTGCTCTCTTTTGCCTTTCCAAAATGCAGCACCTCACATTTATCTAAATTAATCTCCATCTGCCACTCCTCAGCCCATTGGCCCATCTGATCAAGATCCCATTGTCCTCTGAGGTAACCATCTTCACTGTCCTTCACACCTCCAAGTTTACTGTCATCTGCAAACTTACTAACCATTCGTTCTATGGTCACATTCAAATCATTTATATAAATGACAAAACAACAGTGGGCCCAGCACCGATCCTTGTGGCACACCGCTGGTCACAGGCCTCCAGTCTGAAAAGCAACTCTCCCCCACCACCCTCTGCCTTCTAACTTCGAGCCAGTTCTCTACCCAAAGGGTAATTCTACTGGCCCAACATACAAGTTTGACAATGTGACACCAGTCTCAAAAGTACAACAAGAATCTATTCCTGATGACAACAGGCGGGTCAGTTTGCCACCGGTGCTGTTTACACTTGGAATATACCTGAAGCAGAACAACACAAACCTAACTGGAGAGGGTGGCTCTGTATAAGGAGAGTCAGTGTGGAATTAAAATTCAACAAATGTGATGGAATAAAACAAAAGATTACTGAAGGTAAGGCCATCCAATCTGTTTCAAAATTATTACATAAGAGGCTGGATAAAACTGAAGCTATTGTAATAAATGGCTCAGGCTCCCCATGGAGAATTAATGTGCTCGGACGGAAAAATGCTGAGTGATCATAAATTACTGCAACTTGCAAACAACAGAATTAAAATCCAATTTGCTTTTTTACTGCAAGGATGAATATTTTAATCATGTTGTTCTCTATATACGAATGATACAGACGGTTATTTATTATCGAGACAGAAAAGACATGCAATATTTTCTTTGACATCTAACTTGGATTTGGAGAAGATACTGTGGATGATACTGACCAACAGGATTGTTTGTACAGACAGGCGAATAATAATGTCACCAGGAAATAGCAGAAGGTTGTGGAGGAAAATGAACAGACTGAAGCCCGCTGTGATGGAGTTTGGTATAAAAGGCTAAAGAGAGACAAACTCAACCGAACTACAAAGTTTGAAATGTGAACATGGATAGAGTTACCTTGGTGTTCATGTGCACATGTCTTTTCCTGTGACAAGATCTGCTGAAGGTGGAAATAGAAAACATATGGGATCTTGAACATTACAAATGACCCATTGAGTAAGGAAAAAGAAAATGCATAAAGAGAAAACCCTGCTGTCCCTGGGGATCTGAAATCTAACCTCAGCAGGTCAGGCAGCATCTGTGAGAAGGGAACCAGAACCCATTTCTCCCACAGCAGTCTGCAAGGCACCAAGGGATTTCCCTGATCTGATTGGCTCTGTGTTAATTAACACTGCACACAGATATTAATCCAGTGGGTCAGCTTCTTAGTTAAACATTGGGTTCCTGAGAGGGACGAGGCAGACTCTTGTATGTTGTTCACACCTACATGGTCAGTAGGTCATACAATCGTCGAGATTTACAACATAGAAACAGATCCTTCGGTCCAAGTTGTCCATGCATCAATTTAAAAATTCTGGCAGCGCTCCATGAAATTGGACGATCATTGCAAGGGACTACTTAATGGGAGAATTGGGCAAGGGCTTATCGAAATGTAACAGGGTATCAATCAATGGAAGAATTAGCGCAGGGATGTGAGTAAATGGGAGATCTGGTGCACAGTGCCGTTACATTAGAAAATTGGTGGGAATGCCAATATATTGGAAAATTCAAACACAGCATGTTTAAGTTGGGGAATAGTGGCCAGGGAATTAGTACAAAGAAATGTTGCAAGCATTGGTAAATTGGAGATTCGGTTCAGTGCATCACTAAATGAAAACAATTCAGCAAGGCACCTGTACTTGGAAGAAGAGTATCAGGGAACAATCAAATGAAAGGAATTGATGGATGAAATTAATAATTGGAGAACTCATGCAGCTGCCTTTAAATAGGGTAGGATAATACTCAATGGGAGAGTTGGAGCAGTTTCAGGATTTGTGCAGGATTGATAAATGGGAGAAATGGTGCAGAGCAGTGGAGCCATAAATAGTCATACAATCATAGAGATGTACAACATGGAAACAGACACTTCAGTCCAACTTGTCTATGTCTCAATTTTAGAATTCTGGAGAATCATTCCCAGGAACTACTAAATTGGAAGAATGGGGCAAGGGCTCATCAAAACAAGAGAATTTGGAACAGGGCATCTGATAATGGCAAATTGGTGCAGTTCGCACCAAATGGGACAATTTCAGTTGAGCTGTAAATGGGACAATTGGTGCAGTGTAGCACTAAATGGGACAATTTCAGTTCAGCACTAAATGGGAGAATTGGGACAGGACAATACTTGATGCAGGAATGAGAGTAGGGCACCTCTAAACTGGGCGAGGGCATCAGTCAGTATGAGGATTGGTGTAAGGCAAAACTGAATGGAGAACTCGTTCAGGATATCAGTAATTGGGGAAAATAGTGCTAAGCTACACTGAATTGAAGAATTGGTGTGGGCCATCAGTAAATGAGAGACCTGGTGCACACTGGAGCTAAGTTAGAGAATGGGTGCATGGCACCAGTAAATGGGAGAATTAGAGTAGGGCACCCTTCAATGGTAGAATTGGGCTCGGGCATCAGTAAATGGAAGAATTAGTACAGGGGTATGAGTAAATGGGAGATTTGGTGGGAATCAATAAATGGGAGATTCGGTGCACAGTGCCATTACATTGGAAAACTGGTGTGAGTGTCAATATATTAGAAAATTGGAGCAGAGCGTGTCTAAATTGGGGAATAGGGGCCAGGGAATCAATAAAAAGAAAAGTTGCAATCATTGGTAAATTGGAGATTCTGTTCAGTGCATGACTAAATGAACAAATATTGTCAGCCGGGCATCCATATAGAACATAGAAAAATACAGCGCAGTACAGGCCATTCGGCCCTCGATGTTGCGCCGATTCAAGCCCACCTAACCTACACTAGCCCACTTTCCTCCATATGCCTATCCAATGCCCGTTTAAATGCCCAAAAAGAGGGAGAGTCCACCACTGTTACTGGCAGGGAATTCCATGAACTCACGACTTGCTGAGTAAAGAATCTACCCCTAACATCAGTCCTATCCCTACCACCCCTTAATTTAAATCTATGCCCCCTCGTAATAGCTGACTCCATACATGGAAAAAGGTTCTCATGGTCAATCCTATCTGAACCCCTAATCATCTTGTACACCTCTATCAAGTCACCCCTAAACCTTCTTTTCTCCAATGAAAACAGCCCCAAGTGCCTCAGCCTTTCCTCATATGATCTTCCTACCATACCAGGCAACATCCTGGTAAACCCCCTCTGCACTCGTTCCAGTGCCTCCACATCCTTCATATAGTATGGCGACCAAAACTGCAACATTATACTCCAGATGCGGCCGCACCAGAGTCTTATACAACTGTAACATGACCTCAGGACTCCGGAACTCAATTCCTCTACCAACAAAAGCAAGTACGCCATATGCTTTCTTCACAGCACTATTTACCTGGGTGACAACTTTCAGAGATATGTTGAAGATGTGTATCAGGGAACAACTAAATGGAAGGAACTGATGCAGAGCAACAATAATTTGAGAATTCATGCAGGTGCCATTAAAGTCTAAGTGGGAGGACTGAGGCAGGATAACACTCAATGGGTGAGTTGGTGAAATTCCTGAATTAGTGCAGGATTGGTAAATGGGAGAATTGGTGCAGGGAAGCGGAGCACTAATTGGAGCCTTCGCGATATCCAGCCTGGAAACAGACCCTTCAGTCCAACTTGTCCAAGTCAAAACTTAAGAATGCTGTCAGCTCTCCACTAAATTGGAGAATCATTGGAAGAAACGACTAAATGGAAACAATTGGGAAAGGGCTTATCGAAATGTGAGAATTTGTAACAGGGCATCGAGATAATGGGTGAATTATTGCACTAAGTTAGTTCAGAGCTAAATGGGTGAGTTATGCTGTGTTGCACTGAATGGGAGAATTGGGGCAGGACATTACCTTTTGGGAGATTTAGAGTAGGGCACCCCTAAATTGGGCGAGGTCATCAGTCAGTTTGAGGATTGGTGTAAGGCAACACAGGGTAGAGACCTTGTTCGGGAAATCAGTAACTGGGGGAAATGGTGTTAAGCAACACTGAATTGGAGAATTGTTGTGGAGTATCACTAAATGTAAGACCTGGTGCAGGGTGCTGATAACTTTGAGAATTGGAGCAAATGGGAGAACGCGGCAGTGAATCAGTAAATAGGACATATGTTGGAAAGATTTATTGTTCCAGATTCAATACAGTGCACCACGAGATGGGGGAGTTTGTGCAGTTCACCACTAAAGGTAAGATATCTGTAGGATCGGTAATTTGGAGATTTGATGAAGGGATCGCAAATTCTGGCAGCGGACTACTAAATGAGAGAATTGTTGCAGGGAAATACTGAATGGAAGAACTGGTGCACAGTGGAGCACAGAGAATGGGTGCATGGCACGAAGAAATGGGAGAATTAGAGTAGCGTACCCTTAAATGGTAGAATCTGCTAAGGCATCAGTAAATGAAAGAATTAGTTCAGGGGTATAAGTAAATGGGAGACTTGGGAATCAATAAATGGAAGATTCCAATGCCCAGACACATTGCATTGGAAAATTGGTAGTTCCTTGCAATGATTCTCCAATGATTCTTCCATGTATGGGTGCCCTGCTGAATTGTTTTCATTTAGTCATGCACTGAACTGAATCTCCAATTTACTGATGCTTGCAACATTTTTCTTTTTATTGATCCCCAGGCCCCTATTCCCCAATTTAGACATGCTCTGCTCCACTTTTCTAATACATTGACACTCACACCAGTTTTCCAATATAATTGCACTGTGCACCGAATCTCCCATTTATTGATTCCCACCAAACCGGTCTTTTACTCATATCCTTGTACTAATTCTTTCATTTACTGATGCCCGAGCCCGATTCTACCATTTAAGGGTGCCCTACTCTAATTCTCCCATTTCCTGGTGCCATGCACTAATCCTGTGCACTGTGCACCAGGTCTTCCATTTAGTATTTCCTGCAACAAATCTCCCATTTAGTAGTCCGCTGCCAGAATTCTCTAATCTTGCGATTTATGCATCATATCTCCAAATGACCGATCCGACACTAAATGAATTGTTTTCATTTAGTGGTGAACTGAACTGAATCTGAAATTCACCGATGCTTGCAATATTTCTTTTTATTGTTCCTAAGACTCCTATTCCCCAATTTAGACACGCTTTGCTCCAATTTTCTAATATATTGACACACACACCAGTTTTCCAATGCAATGGCTCTGTGCACCGAATCTCCTATTTATTGCTTCCCACCAAGTCTTCCATTTACTTATATCCCTGATCTAATTCTTCCATTTACTGATGGCTTAGCAGATTCTACCATTTAATGGTGCCCTACTGTAATTCTCCCATTCCCTGGTGCCACGCACCCATTCTCTAATTTAGCTCCACTGTGCACCAGGTCTTCCATTCAGTATTTCCCTTCAATAATTCTCCCATTTAGTCGTCCACTGCCAGAATTCTCTCATCTTGCGATTACTGCATCAAATCTCCAAATTATCGATCCTACACATATTTTTCCTTTAGTGGTGAACAGTGCCAACTCCCCCATCTCGTGGTGCACTGTATTGAATCTGGAACAATAATCCTTTCCAACATTTGTCGTATTTACTGATTCAGTCCCCGCGTTCTCCCATTTGCTCCAAATCACAAAGTTATCAGCACCCTGCACCAGGTCTTTCATTTACTGATACCCCACACCAATTCTCCAATTCAGTGTTGCTTAGCACCATTTCCCGCATTACTGATTTCCTGAACAAGGTCTCTACTCTGTGTTGCCTTACACCAATCCTCATACTGACTGACGCCCTTGCCCAATTTAGGGGTGCCCTACTCTAAACCTCTGAAAAGGTAATATCCTACCCCAGTTCTCCAGTTTAGTGCAACACAGCATAACTCAATCATTTAGTACAGAACGCACTGATTCACCCATGATCTGATGCCCTGTTGCAAATTCTCACCTTTCAATCAGCCCGTTCACAATTTTTCCATTTAGTAGTTTCTTGCAATGATTCACAAATATAGTGGAGAGCTGTCAGAATTCTTAAATTTAGGCATGGACAATTTGGACTGAAGGGCCTGTTGCCATGCTGGACATCTCTAAGGCTCTAATTAGTTCTCCCCTTCCCTGCACCAGTTCTCCCATTTACCAATCCTGCACTATGTCGGGACTTTCACCAACTCCCCCATTGAGGTTATCCTGCCCCAGTCCTCCCACTTAGAATTTAATGACACCTGCCTGAATTCTCCAATTAATGTAGCTCTGCATCAATTCCTTTCATTAATTGTTCCCTGATACACATCTACCACATACAGATGCGCTGCTGATTTTATTCTTTCATTTAGTAATGCACTGAACTGAATTTCCATTTTACCGATGCTTGCAACATTTCTTCTTTTTATTGTATCCCTGGCCCCTATTCCCCAATCTGGTCATGCTCTGCTCCAATTTTCCAATACATTGGCACACACTACAATTTTCTAATGGAACGGCACTCTGCATTTATTTATTGTTTCCAACAGATCTCCCATTTACTCATAACCCTGTACTAATTCTTCCATTTACTGATGCCTTTGCCCGATTCTACCATTAAGGGTGCCCTACTTTAATTCTCCCATTTCCTGGTGCCATGCACCCATCCTGTAATTGAACTCCACTGTGCACCAGGTCTTCCATTTAGTATTTCCTGCAACAATTCTCCCATTTAGTAGTCCCCTGCCAGAATTCTCTAATCTTGCGATTTATGCATCATGTCTCCAAATGACCTATCCAACACATATCTTCCGTTTCGTGGTAAACTGCTCCAATTCCCCCATTTCGTGGTGCACTGTATTGAATCTGGGCCTCTAATCCTTTGCAATATTTGTCCTATTTAAAGATTCACTGTCTGTGTTCTCCCATTTGCTCCAATTTTCGAAGTTATCAGCATTTACTGTTACCCCACAACAATTCAGTGTTGCTTAGCATCATTTCCCCGAATTGCTGATGTCCTGAACAAGTTCTCCACTCAGTATTGCCTTACACCAATCCTCATACTGACTGATGCCCTCGCCCAACTTTAGGGGTGCCCTACTCTAAATCTCCCAAAAGGTAATGTCCTGCCCCAATTCTCCCAGTTAGTGCAACATCTATTTAGCTCTGAACTGCACTAATTCACCCATTATCTCGATGCCCTGTTGCAAATTCTCACAGTTCGATAAGCCCTTTCCAAATTGTTTCCATTAAGTAGTTTCTTCCAATGATTCCCCAATTTAGTGGAGAGCTGACAGCATTCTTAAATTTAGGGTGGAGGGTCTGTTTAAGGGCTGGACATCTCGAAGGCTCCAATTAGTGTTCCCCTTCCCTGCACCACTTTTCCCATTTACCAATCCTGCACTCAGTCAGGAATTTCACCAACTCACCCATTGAGGTTATCCTGCCCCCGTCCTCCCACTTAGACTTTAATGGCACCTGCATGAAGTCTCAAATTATTGTTGCCCTGTATCAATTCCTTCCATTTAGTTGTTCCCTGATACACATCTTCAACATACAGATGCTCTGCTGATTATATTTTTTCATTTAGTTAGTGCACTGAACAGAATCTCCAATTGACCAATGATCGCAATATTTCTTTTTATTGATTTCCTGGCCCCATTCCCCAATTTAGCCAGGCTCTGCTCCAATTTTCTAATATATGAACACTCACACCAGTTTTCCAATACAATTGCACTGTACACCATATCTCCCATTTATTGATTCCCACCACATCTCGAATTTTCTCATACCCCTGAACTAATTCTTCCATTTACTGATGCCCGAGCCCGAGTCTACCATTTAAGGGTGCCCTACTCTAATTCTCTCATTTACAGGTGCCAGGCACCCATTCTCTAATTGAGCTCCACTGTGCACCAGTTCTTTCATTCAGTATTTCCTGCAACAATTCTCCCATTTAGTAGTCTGTTGATAGAATTCTCTAATCTTGCGATCGCTGCATCAAATCTCCAAATTCCCAAAACTGCAAATATCATCCCTTTAGTGGTAAACTGCACCATCCCCTCCATTTTGGTGGTACACTATATTGAATCTGGACCACTAATCCTTTGCAATATTTGTCCTATTTACTGATTCATTGCCCGTGTTCTCCCATTTGCTCCAATTCTTGAAGTTATCAGCACCCTGCATCAGGTCTCTCATTTACTGATACCCCACACCAATTCTCCAATTCAGTGTTGCTAAGCACCATTTCCATTAATTGCTGATGTCCTGAATACGTTCTCCACTCAGTATTGCCTTACACCAATCCTCATGCTGACTGATGCCCTCGCCCAATTTAGGGGTGCCCTACTCTAAGTCTCTCAAAAGGTAATGTCCTGCCACAATTCTCCCATTTAGTGCAACACAGCATAACTCACCCAATTAGTGCTGAACTGCACTAATTCACCCATTATCTGATGCCCTGTTGCAAATTTTCACTTTTCGGTTAGCCCTTTCCCAATTTTTTCATTTAGTAATTTATTGCAATGCTTCTCCAATTTAGTGGAGCCCTGCCAGCATTCTTAAATATACACGTGGACAGGTTGGACTGAAGGGTCTGTTTCCGTGTTGTACATCTCTAAGGCTCTAATTAGTGCTCCGCTTCCCTGCACCAATTCTCCCACTTACCGATCCTGCACTAATTCGGGAATTTCACCAACTCACTCATTGACATTATTCTGCCCCAGTCCCTCCACTTGGCACCGACATGAATTCTCCAATTCTTGTTGCCCTGCATCAATTCCTTCCATTTAATTGTTCCCTGATACAAATCTTCCACGTACCGATGCCCTGCAGAATTTCTTTTTTCATTTAGTGATGCACTGAACTGAATCTCCAATTTAACGAAGCATGCAACATATTTTATTATTGATCCCCTGGCCCCTATTCCCCAAATTAGACATGCTCTGATTCAATTTTACAATATATTGGGACTCCTACCAGTTTTCTAATGGGACAGCACTGTGCAGCAGATATCCCATTTATTGTTTCCACCAAATCTCCCATTTATTCATATCCCTGCACAACGTCTTCCACTTACTGGTGCCCTGGCCCGATTCTACCATTTAAGGGTGCCCTACTCTCATTCTCCCATTTAATGTTGCCAAGCACCAATTCTCTAATTTAGCTCCACTGTGCACCAGGTCTCTCATTTACTGTTGGCCCCCGCAACGATTCTCTAATTCAGTGTTGCTTAGCACCATTTCCCCCAATTACTGAAGCCCTGAACAAGTTGTCCATTCAGTTTTGCCTTACACCAATCCTCATACTGACTGATGCCCTCGCCCAATTTAGAGGTGCCCTACTCTCATTCCCGCATCAAGTATTGCCCTGTCCCAATTTTCCCATTTAGTGCTACACTGCACCAATTCTCCCATTCACTGCGAAACTGAAACTCTCCCATTTGGTGCGAACTGCACCAATTTGCCATTACAGATGCCCTGTTCCAAATTCTCTTGTTTCGATTAGCCCTTGCCCAATTCTTCCAATTAGTAGTTCCTTGGAATGATTCTTCAGAATTCTAAAATTGAGTCATTGACAAGTTGGACTGAAGGGTCTGTTTCCATGGTGTACATCTCTATGATTGTATGACTCTACTTATGGCTCTGCTGCTCTGCACCATTTCTCCCATTTACCAATCCTGCACAAATCCTGAAACTGCACCAACCCTCCCATTGAGTATTATCCTACCCTATTTAAAGGCAGCTGCATGAGTTCTCCAATTATTGATGTCATCCATGAATTCCTTCCATTTAATTATTCCCTGAAACACTTCTTCCACGTACGGGTGCCCTGCTGAATTGTTTTCATTTAGTGATGCACGGAACTGAATTTCCAATGTACCAATGCTTGTAACATTTCTTTTTATTGATTCATTGGCCCATATTCCCCAACTTAGACATGCTGTGCTCCAATTTTCCGCTAATGTAACGGCACTGTGGACCAGATCTCTCATTTACTCACATCCCTGTACTCATTCTTCTACTATCTGATGCCCTGTTACATTTCTCACATTTCGATAAGCCCTTGCCCAATTCTCCCATTAAGTAGTTCCTTGCAATGATCGTCCAATTTAGTGGAGAGCTGCCAGAATTCTTAAATTGACGCATGGACAAGTTGGACCGAGCGATCTGTTTCTGTGTTGTAAATCTCGATGATTGTATGGCTATTTTTGGCTATTTCTCCCATTTTCCAATCCTGCACCAACTCTCCCAGAGAGTGTTATCCTGCCCCCGTTCTCCCACTTTGAATTTAATGGCACCTGAATGAATTCTCGAAATATTGTCGCCCTGCATTTTATTTCATTTGATGGTGCACTGAACTGAATCTCCAATTAACTGATGCTTGCATCACTTCTTTTTATTGATTCCAAGCCCCTATTCCCCAATTTAGACATGCTCTGCTCCAATACTCTCGTATATTGGCACTCAAACCAGTTTTCCAATGTAATGGCACTGTGCACCGAATCTCCTATTTATTGATTCCCACCAAATCTGCCATTTACTTATTCTTCCACTGACTGATGCCCGAGCCAGATTCTACGATTTAGCAGGAGCCTCAGCTTTGGTAAGTGTGACTTGATCATGAAACCAGAAGGAACAGAAAGCCAATTCAGTGAGAGAAACTAAAAGCAATGAAGTTGTCAGAGGGAGATCACAGGAAGCGGCACCTTGTTCTACAGCAAAGAACCTAAGACCAAGAGGCAGTGTTTCCTCCCCATGCTGGGTTTCAGGAAATATGGTCAGAGCTGAAGCTGAGTTTGCAATGGGACGGGCAGGATACCATTTTACTGACCATGTAGGTGTGAACAACATACAAGTTTCTGCCTCGGCCCTCTCAGGAACTCGCTGTTTAACTAAGAAGCTGACCCACTGGATTAATTTCTGTGTGCAGTGTTAATTAGCACAGGGCCAATCAGATCAGGGAGATCCCTTGGTGCCTTGCAGACTGCTGTGGGAGAAATGGGTTCTGGTTCCCTTCTCACAGATGCTGCCTGACCTGCTGAGGTTAGATTTCAGATCCCCAGGAACAGCAAGGTTTCCTTATATGCATTTTCTTTTTCCTTACTCAATGGGTCATTTGTAATGTTCAAGATCCCATATGTTTTCTATTTCCCCCTTCAGCAGATCTTGTCACAGGAAAAGACCTGTGCACATGAACACCAAGGCAACTCTCTCCATGTTCACATTTCAAACTCTGTAGTTCGGTCGAGTTTGTCTCTCTTTAGCCTTTTATACCAAACTCCATCACAGCGGGCTTCAGTCTGTTCATTTCCCGCCACAACCTTCTGCTATTTCCTGGTGACATTATTATTCGTCTGTCTGTACAAACAATCCTGTTGGTCAGTATCATCCACAGGATCTTCTCCAAATCCAAGTTAGATGTCAAAGAAAATATTGAATGTCTTTTCTGTCTCGATAATAAATAACCGTCTGTATCATTCGTATACAGAGAACAACATGATTAAAATATTCATCCTTGCAGTAAAAAAGCATATTGGATTTTAATTCTGTTGTTTGCAAGTTGCAGTAATTTATGATCACTCAGCATTTTTCCGTCCGAGCACATTAATTCTCCATGGGGAGCCTGAGCCATTTATTACAATAGCTTCAGTTTTATCCAGCCTCTTATGTAATAATTTGTGAAACAGATTGGACGGCCTTACCTTCATTAATCTTTTATTTTATTCCATCACATTTGTTGAATTTTAACTCCACACTGACTCTCCTTATACAGAGCCACCCTCTCCAGTTGGGTTTGTGTTGTTCTGCTCCAGGTATATTCCTAGTGTAAACAGCACCGGTGGCAAACTGATCTGCCTGTTGTCATCAGGAATAGATTCTTGTTGTACTTTTGAGACTGGTGTCATATTGTCAAGCTTGTATGTTGGGGCAGTAGAATTACAATTTGGGGAGTGAAATGTCTCGAAAGTAGAAGACAGAGGGTGGTGGGGGAGGGTTGCTTTTCAGCCTGGAGGCCTGTGACCAGCGGTGTGCCACAAGGATCGGTGCTGGGCCCACTGTGGTTTTGTCATTTATATAAATGATTTGAATGTGACCATAGAACGAATGGTTAGTAATTTTGCAGATGACAGTAAAATTGGAGGTGTGAAGGACAGTGAAGATGGTTACCTCAGAGAACAATGGGATCTTGATCAGATGAGCCAATGGGCTGAGGAGTGGCAGATGGAGATTAATTTAGATAAATGTGAGGTGCTGCATTTTGGAAAGGATTAAGAGAGCAGGTTTTATACACTTAATGGCAAAGTAGAAGGGGTGTTGCTCAACAAATAGACCTGTAGTGCAGCTTCATAGATCATTGAATCCATCATTAAGGATGAGGTTTCTAAATTCTTGGATGAGCAGAGTCTGATTAGAACAAGTCAACATGGATTTAGTAAGGGAAGGTCATGCCTGACAAACCTGTTGGAATTCTTTGAAGAGATGACAAGTAGGTTAGACCAGGGAAACCCAGTGGATGTGGTCGATCTAGACTTTCAAAAGGCCTTTGATAAGGTGCCACACGGGAGGCTGCTGAGCAAGGTGAGGGCCCATGGTGTTCGAGATGAGCTGCTGGGATGGATTGAGGATTGGCTGTTTAACAGAAGGCAGAGAGTTGGGATAAAAGGTTCTTTTTCAGAATGGCAGCCGGTGACAAGCGGTGTCCCGCAGGGTTCAGTGTTGGGGCCACAGCTATTCGCATTATATTTTAATGATCTGGATGAGGGTACTGGGGGCATTCTCGTGAAGTTTGCAGATGATACAAAGTTAGGTGGACAGGTAGGTAGTACTGAGGAAGTGGGGAGGCTACAGAAGGATCTAGACAGTTTGGGAGAGTGGTCCAGGAAATAGCTGATGGAATTTAACGCGAGCAAGTGCGAGGTCTTGCACTTTGGCAAAAAGAATAAAAGCATAGACTACTTTCTAAATGGTGAGAAAATTAGTAAAGCCAAAGTACAAAGGGATCTGGGAGTGCTAGTCGAGGATTCTCTAAAGGTAAACATGCAGGTTGAGTCCGTGATTAAGAAAGCGAATACAATGTTGTCTCTTATCTCAAGAGGGTTGGAATATAAAAGCAGAGATGTGCTACTGAGACTTTATAAAGCTCTGGTTAGGTCCCATTTAGAGTACTGTGTCCAGTTTTGGTCCCCACACCTCAGGAAGGACATACTGGCACTGGAACGTGTCCAGCGGAGATTCACACGGATGATCCCTGGAATGTTAGGTCTAACATATGAGGAACGGCTGAGGATCCTGGGATTGTATTCCTTGGAGTTTAGAAGATTAAGGGGAGACTTAATAGAGACGTACAAGATTATACATGGCTTGGAAAGGGTGGACGCTAGGAAATTGTTTCCATTAGGCGAGAAGACTAGGACCCGTGGACACAGCCTTAGAATTAGAGGGGGTCAATTCAGAACAGAAATGCGGAGACATATCTTCAGCCAGAGGGTGGTGGGCCTGTGGAATTCATTGCCACGGAGTGCAGTGGAGGCCAGGACGCTAAATGTCTTCAAGGCAGAGATTGATAGATTCTTGGTGTCTCGAGGAATTAAGGGCTACGGGGAGAATGCTGGTAAGTGGAGTTGAAATGCCCATCAGCCACGATTGAATGGTGGAGTGGACTCGATGGGCCGAATGGCCTTACTTCCACTCCTATGTCTTATGGTCTTATGGACTAACATTTCGATAGGAGAGTGAAGAAGGCGTTTGTCATTTTTGTCTTTATTGCTCAGTTAATTGTGTAAAGGAGTTGGGAGGTCATGTTGCGGTATTGGTTCGGCCACTTTTGGTATATAATTTGCAATTCTGGACTCCCTCCTGGAAGAAGGCTGTTGTGAAATGTTAAAGAGTTCAGAAAAGATTTACAAGGATGTTGCCAAGGTTGGAGGGTTTGTGCTGGAGGGTAAGACTGTATAGGCTGAGGGGTAACCTCATAGAGGTTCACAAAATCATGAAGGGCCTCAACTGGGTAAAAAGGCAAGGTGATTTCCCTGTGGTGGGGGAGTCCAGCAGCAGATGGCATCTATTAAAGGTGAGAGGGGAAACATGAAAGGGACCTAAGGGGAACATTTTTCATGCAGAGGGCTCTGTGTTCATGAGCTGCCAGAGGAAGTAGTGTAGGCTGGTACAATTACAACATTTAAAAGGTAGCTGGGTGGGTGTAGGAATTAAAAAGGGTTCAGAGGAACATGGGCCAAATTCAGATTTATAAAGCAGAAAGTAAAGTATCGCATAGAATTAGATTGAGAAATCCTGCTGATCCCATCAGCTTTATCCTGTTTTCCTGGTCCTCCTCCTTCAATCAATGCATTTTTCAGATCCTCATTCAGAATTCCTGGAGCTCTGTAACTGGCCTGGAACAATGTGTCGAAAGTCCTATTGCAGTCCACACGAGGTCCCTTTCCCACTGCCCTGCTCCCACGGCCTGCAATGCTGCAGACTGAGCAGACAACCCGAAGCACAATGATGAGCTCCTTCCGGCCCACGGCCCTTCTTCTCACTGAATGAAGACAATCACCAGAAGCAGAATCCAGCTCTTGTTTGAGCCTTGAATACCTGACTCTGTCTCACTGAGTGAAGATTGGACTCAGGAACAGAAATGAAATAAACTTCCTATCTGCATTGTGTCGCTCTTTAAGATCTGTGTGTGTGTGTCCCAGGATAGATGTGTTGTCCCAGTCGAAATTGTGTTTTTTTTCATCCGTGTGTAGGGCTACGAGGGAGAGAGGGTCGTTTCTTTTTGTGGCTAGCTGATGTTCGTGTATCCTGGTGGCTAACTTTCTTCCTGTTTGTCCTACATAGTGTTTGTGGCAGTCCTTACATGGAATTTTGTAGATGACATTGGTTTTGTAATGTGTTTTTTAAGTTTGTTAGTTTTTGTTTGAGAGTGTTGGTGGGTTTGTGTGCTACTAGGATTCCGAGGGGTTTTAGTAGTCTGGCTGTCATTTCTGAAACTTCTTTGATGTATGGTAAGGTAGTGAGGGTTTCTGGCTGTGTTTGGTCTGCTTGTTATGGTTTGTTCTTGAGGAATCTGCGGACTGTATTATTTGAGTATCCCTTCTTCTTGAATACATTGTATAGGTGGCTCTCCTCTGTTTTCCGAAGTTTGTCTGTGCTGCAGTGTGTGGTGGCTCGTTGGAATAGTGTTCTGATACAGCTTCGTTTGTGTGTGTTGGGATGGTTGCTGGTGTAGTTAAGTATTTTGTCAGTGTTTGTTGGTTTTTGGTATATGCAGGTTTGTATTTCTCCGTTGTCCTTTCTTTCGACTGTGAGATCCAGGAATGCGAGTTTGTTGTTGTTTTCTTCCTCCTTGGTGAACTTTATGCCAGTGAGAGTGTTGCTGATGATATTAAAGAGGTGATAGTTGTTTATGGTCTGCAGGATGTTGCAGAATCAAGCAGTAGTGAAATATAAAAGAGGTAATTTTTTTATGGTCTGGAGAATGTTACAGAGGCAAGCAGGAATGAAAGCTGGAAGAGGTAATAGTTGTTTACAATTTGAACGATGTTACAGAGTCAAACAGGAGTGAAATAAGGAAGAGGTAATAGTTGTTTCT
Source organism: Hemiscyllium ocellatum (assembly GCF_020745735.1). Taxonomy (NCBI): domain Eukaryota; kingdom Metazoa; phylum Chordata; class Chondrichthyes; order Orectolobiformes; family Hemiscylliidae; genus Hemiscyllium; species Hemiscyllium ocellatum. The sequence continues at coordinate 6,294,530 of NC_083442.1, read as the reverse complement.
GGTCTGCAGACTTTTACAGGGACAAGCAGGAATGGAATCTGAATGAGGTAATAGTATTTATAATCTGCCAGAAGTTACAGAAACAATTCGGAGTGAAATCTGTTCGAGGTAATTGTTGTTTATGACTAGCATGATGTTACAGAAACAAGCAGGAGTGAAATCTGGAAGAGGTAATAGTTGTTTATAATCTGCAGGATTTTGCAGAGGTCAGCAGGAAAGAAACCTGGTAGAGGTAATAGTTGTTTATGTTCTTCAGGATGTTGCAGAGACAAGCAGGAGTGAAAAATGGAAATGGTAATAATTTTTTATGGTCTGGAGAATGTTACAGAGGCAAGCAGGAATGATATCGAGAAAACGTAATACTTGTTTATAGTCTGCAGGATATTCCAGGGACAAGCAGGAGTGAAATCTGGAAGAGGTAATAATTGTTTATGGTCTGCAGTATGTTAGGGAGACAAGCAGGAGTGAAATCTAGAGGATGTTATAGATGTGTATGATCTTCAGGATGTTACACAGACAACCAGGAGTGACATCTTGAAGAGGTAATATTAGATTAGATTACTTACAGTGTGGAAACAGGCCCTTTGGCCCAACAAGTCCATACCGACCCGCCGAAGCGCAACCCACCCATACCCCTACATTTACCCCTTAACTAACACTACGGGCAATTTAGCATGGCCAATTCACCTGACCCGCACATTTTTGGACTGTGGGAGGAAACCGGAGCACCCAGAGGAAAACCACGCAGACACGGGGAGAACATGCAAACTCCACACAGTCAGTCGCCTGAGTCGGGAATTGAACTCGGGAATTGAACCCGGGTCTCACGCCCTGTAAGACAGCAGTGCTAACCACTGTGCCATCGTGCTGCCCCTAATCTTTGTTTATAATCTGCCAGATGTTACAGAGACAAGCAGGAATGAAATCTGGAAGAGGTAATAGTTTTTATATGGTGTACAGTATTAAACAGAGACAGTCAGGTGTGAAATCTGAAAGAGGTAATAGTTGTTTATAATCTGCAGGGTGTTAGAGAGGTCAGCAGGAATGATATGTATTCGAGGTAATAGTTGATAATGGTCTGCAGTATTTTACAGAGACAAGGAGGAGTGAAATCTGGACAAGGTAATAGTTGTTTATAATCTGCAGGATGTTGCAGTAGTAAGCAGGAATGAAATCTAGAAGAGGTAATAATTGTTTATGGTCTGCAGGATGTTGCAGATTCAAGCAGGAGTGAAAAGTGGAAGTGGTAATTCATTTTTATAGTCTGGGGAATGTTACAGAGTCAAGCAGGAATGAAATCTGCAAGAACTAATAGTTGTTTATCATCTGCAGGATGTTACAGGGTCAAGCAGGAATGAAGTCTAGAAGAGGTAATAGTTGCTTGTGGTCTGCAGGATATTACAGAGACAGACAGGTGTGAAATCCAGAAGAGGTAATAATTGTTTATAATCTGCAAGATGTTGCAGAATCAAGCAGGAGTGAAATGTGGAAGTGGTAATACAGAGGTTGCATTTGTTTATAGTCTGCAGAATGTTAGAGACACAAGCAGGTGTGAAATCTGGAAGTGGTAATAGTTGTTTATCATCTGCAGGATGTTAACTGGTCAAGCAGGATTTAAATCTGGAAGAGTTTATAGTTGTTTGTGGTTTGTGGGTTATTACAGACACAAGGAGGAATGAAATCTGGAAGAGGTAATAGTTGTTTATAATCTGCCGGATGTTACAGAGGTAAGTAGGAGTGAGCAATGGAAGTGATAATACTTGTGTATAATGTGCAGCAAATTACAGAAAAAATCTGGAATGAAATATGTTTGTGGTAATTGCCGGATGTTAAACAGACAAGCAGGAGTGAAATCTGGAAGAGGTAATAGTTGTTTTTAATTCTGCAGAATGTTATAGACACAAGCTTGAGTGAAATCTAGAAGAGGTAATGCTTTTTTATGGTCTGCAGAATGTTACAGAGACAAGCAGGAGTGAAATCTGGGTGACAATAAAGTTGTTTAGAAGTAATAGCTGTTTATGGTCTGCAGGATTTAACAGAGACAATCCGGAGTGAAATCTGGAAGAGGTACTAGTTTGTTTATCACCTACCAGAATTTACAGAGACAGTCAGGAGTGAAATCTGGAAAAGGTAATAGTTGTTTATGGTCTGCAGGATGTTGCAGGGTCAAACAGGAGTGAAATTTGGCAGAGGTAATGGTTGTTTCTAGTCTGCAGGGTTTCACAGGGACAAGCAGGAATGAAGTCTAGAAGAGCTCATACTTGTTTATGGTCTGCAGGATTTTACAGAGAGAAGCAAGATTGACATCTGGAAGAGCTGATAGTTTTTTATAATCTGCAGTAATTTACAGAAACAAGCTGGAATGAAACCTGCAAGTGGTAATAGTTGTTTATGATCAGCATGATGTTCCAGGGACATTCAGGAATGAAACTGAAAAGAGAATACTAGTTGTTTGTAATCTGCATAGTGTTACAGAGACAAGCAGAAATGAAATCAGGAAGACGTAATAATTGTTTATGGTCTGCAAGATTTTACAGACAATTAGGAGTGAAATCCGGAAGAGGTAATATTGGTTTATTATCTGAAGCATGGTTACAGAGACAAGCAGGAATGAATTCTCAAAACATAATAATTGTTTATAGTCTTCAGTATGTTACAGAGACAAGCGGGAGTGACACCTGGAAGAGAAATTAATACTTCATGATCTGCAGAATGTTACAGGGACAAGCAGGAGTGAAATCTGGATGAGGTAATAGTTGTTTCTAATCTGGAGAATGTTACAGAGTCACTGTGGAATGAAATATGGAAGAGGTAATAGCTGTTTAGGGTCTGCACAATTTTACAGGGACAAGCAGGAGTGAAATCTGGGTGACAAAGTAGTTGGTTAGGGTTTCAAAGATTTTGCAGGGATAAGCAGGAGTGAAATCTGGAAGAGGTAATAGTTGTTTATGGCCTGCAGGATGTTGCAGATGCAAGCAGGAGTGAAAAATAGAAGAGGTAATAATTGTTTATAATCTGATCAATATTACAGAGTCAAACAGGAGTGAAATATGGAAGAGGTAATAGTTGTTTCTGGTCTGCAGGATTTTACAGGGACAAGCAGGAATGGAATCTGAATGAGGTAATAGCTGTTTATAATCTGCCGGAAATTACAGAAACATTCGGAGTAAAATCTGTTCGAGGTGATTGTTGTTTATGATCAGCATGATGTTACAGAAACAAGCAGGAGTGACATCTGGAAGAGGTAATAGCTGTTTGTAATCTGCTGGAAGTTACAGAAACAATTTGGACTGAAATCTGTCAGAGGTAATTTTTATGATCAGTATGATGTTACAGAAACAAGCAGGAGTGAAATTTGGGTGACACTATAGTTGGTTAAGGTTTCAAAGATTTTACAGGGACAAGCAGGATTGAAATCTGGAAGAGGTATTAGTTATTTATAATCTGTAGAATGTTACAGACACAAGCAGGAATGAAATCTAGCCATGTCCGTCGATGTATATGGTCTGTAGGATGTTACACAAACAAGCAGGAGTGGAAACTGGAAGAGGTTGCATTTGTTTTTAGTCTGCCAAATGTTATAGACACAAGCAGGAATGAAATCTAGGAGAGGTAATAGTTGTTTATAATCTGCAGGATATTACAGATAGAATCAGGAATGTAATCTGGAAGAGGTAATAGTTTTTTATGGTCTCCAGGATGCTGCAGAATCAAGCAGGAGTGAAAAATAAAAGAGGTAATACTTTTTTATGGTCTGGAGAATGTTACAGAGGCAAGCAGGAATGAAATCTAGAAGACACAGTCTACAGGATATTACAGGGACAAACTGGAGTGAAATCTGGTAGAGATAATAGTTGTTTGTGGTCTGCAGAATGTTACAGAGACAAGCGGGAATGAAACCTGGAAGAGGTTCAAGTTGTTTATAATCTCCCAGTTGTTACAGCGACAAGCAGGGGTGACATGTAGTAGAGGTAATAGTTGTTTATGATCTGCAGGATGGCACAGAGACAAGTAAGAGTGAAATCTGGAAGATGTAATACTTGTTTATTGTCTGCAGGATGATCCAGTGTCAAACAGGAGTGAAATATCGCAAAGGTAATAGTTGTTTATAATCTGGGGTATGTTATAGAGAATGTCTGCAGGATTTACAGAGACATTCAGGAATGAAATCTGGAAGAGGTAATAGTTGTTTATGGTCTAGAGAATGTTACAGTGAAAAGCAGGAATGAAATCTGGAAGAGATAATAGTTGCTTATGGTGTGCAGGATGTTACAGAGACAAGCAGGAGTGAAATCTGGGTGATGATATAGTTCGTTAGGGTTTCAAATATTTTACACAGACAATCAGGAGTGAAATCTGGAAGATGTAACAGTTGTTTACGGTGTGCAGGATGTTGCAATGTCAAACAGGAGTGAAATATGGAATAGGTAATAGGTGTCTATAGCCTACCGGATTTTACAGAGGCTGTCAGGAGTGAAATCTGGAAGAGGTAATAGTTGCTTATTGTCTGTAGGGTGTTATGGAGACAAGTCAGAGTGAAATCTGGTTGAGTTAATAGTTGTTTATGGTCTGCAGGAAGTTACAGAAACAATCCAGAATGTCGTCTGTTAGAGGGAATTTTTGGTTATGATCAGTATGGTGTTACAGAAACAAGCAGGAGTGAAACCTGGGTGACCTTGAGAGACAAGCCGGAATGAAATCTGTTAGAGATAATAGTTGTTCATGGACTGTAGGATATTACAGGGTCAAGCAGGAATGAAATCTGGAAGTGGCAATAGTTGTTTGTGGTCTGCAGGATGTTACAATGACAAACAGGAGTGAAATCTGGAAGAGATAACCGGTTTTTATAATCTGCAGAATGCTACAGAGCCAAACAGGAGTGTCATATAGAAGAGGTATCAGTTGTTTCTGGTCTGAAGACTTTTACAGGGACAAGCAGGAATGAAATCTGGAAGAGGTAATAGTTGTTTATAATCTGCAGGATATTACAGGGACAAGCAGGAGTGAAATCTGGATGAGGTAATAGCTGTTTATGGTCTGCAGGATTTAACAGAGACAATCCGGAGTGAAATCTGAAAGAGGTGATATTTGTTTATAGTCTGCAGGATGATACAGAAATACGCAGTAGTGAAATCTGGAAGTGGTAATCGTGGTTTATGATCTCCTGTATGGTACAGAGACAAGCAGGAATGAAATCTGGAAGAGGTAATGGTTGTTTATAATCTGCAGGATGTTGAAGAATCAAGCAAATGTGAAAAATGGAAATGGTAAAAAATTTTATGGTCTGGAGAATGTTACAGAGGCAAACAGGAATGATATCTAGAAAAGGTAATACTTGTTTATAGACTGCAGAATATTCCAGGGACAAGCAGGAGTGAAATCTGGAAGAGGTAATATTTGTTTATGGTCTGCAGTATGTTACGGAGACAAGCAGGGATGAAATCTAGAGGAGGTCATGGATGTGTATGGTCTTCAGGATGTTACACAGACAACCAGGAGTGAAACGGCAAAGAGATAATATTTGTTTATAATCTGCCGGATGTTACAGAGACAAGCAGGAGTGAAATCTGGAAGAGATAATAGTTGTTTATAATCTGCAGGATGTTGCAGTAGTAAGCAGGAATGAAATCTAGAAGAGGTATTAGTTGTTTATGGTCTGCAGGATGTTGCAGATTCAAGCAGTAGTGAAAAATGGAAGAGGTAATTCATTTTTATAATCTGAGGAATATTATAGAGTCAAGGAGGAATGAAATCTGGAAGAGCTAATAGTTGTTTATCATCTGCAGGATGTTACAGACACAAGTAAGAGTGAAATCTGGAAGAAGTAATAATTGTTTATGGTCTGTAGAATGTTATAGACACAAGCTGGAATGAAATCTAGAAGAGATCATAGTTGTTTATCATCTGCAGGATGTTACGGGATCAAACAGGAATGAAATCTGGAATATATTTGTTTATAATCTGCAGGATGTTACAGAGACAAGCAAGAATGAAATCTGGTAGAAGTAATAGTTGTTTATGGTCTGCAGGATGTTGCAGAATCAAGCAGGAGTGAAAAATGGAAGTGGTAATACTTGTTAATCATCTGCAGAATGTTACAGAGACAAGCAGGATTAAAACCTGGAAGAGGTAATGGTTGTTTATAATCTGCTGGATTAGATTACTTATAGTGTTGCGCTTCAGCCCAACAAGTCCACACCGACCCTCCGAAGAGCAACCCACCCAGACCCAATCCCCCACATTTTACCCATTCACCTAACACTGCGGGCAACTTAGCAAGGCCAATCAACCTAACCTGCACATCTTTGGACTGTGGGAGGAAACCAGAGCACCCGAAGGAAACACACTCAGACACGGGGAGAATGTGCAAACTCCACACAGTCAGTCGCCCGAGGCAGGAATTGAACCCAGGTCTGTCACACTGTGAGGCAGCAGTGCTAACCACCCTGCCACCATGCCGCCCACAGAGACACGCATGAGTGTAATCTGGAAGAGGTAATTCGTAGTTATGGTCTTCAGGATGTTACAGAGTCAAGCAGGAGTAAAATCTGGAAGAGGTAATAGTTGTTTATAATCTGCAGGAATTTACAGAAACAAGCTAGCATGAAATCTGAAGAGCTCATAGTTGTTTATGGCCTGCAGGATGTTACAAAGACAAGCAGGGTGAAATCTGGAAGAGGTAATAGATGTTTATAATTTTTAGGAAATTACAGAGACAAGCAGGAGTGAAATCTAGAAGCGATAATAATTTTTTATGGTCTGCAGAATGTTACAGAGACAAGCTGGAATGAAATCTGGAAGCGGTAATAGTTGTTTATGGTTTGCAAGAAGTTACAGGGACAAGCAGGAATGAAATCTGAAGAGCTCTTAGTTGTTCGTGGTCTGCAGGATGTTACAGCTACAAGCAGGAGTGACATGTGGAAGAGGTAATAGTTGTTTATGATCTGCAGGATGGCAGAGATACAAGCAGGAATGAAATCTGCATGAGGCAATAGTTGTTTATAATATGAACAATGTTACAGAGTCAAACAGGAGTGAAGTAAGGGAGAGGTATTAGTTGTTTCTGGTCTGCAGAATTTTACAGGGACAAGCAGGAATGGAATCTAGATGAGGTAATAGCTGTTTATAATCTACTGGACGTTACAGAAATAATTCGGAGTTAAATCTGTTTGAGGTAATTGTTGTTTATGATCAGCATGATGTTACAGAAACAAGCAGGAGTGAAATCCAGAAGGGGTAATAGCTATTTATTGTGGGATATGGTAAATTAATGTTACTTCTGCAATTCTCAATTATAATTTCTGAAACAAGGTGAATGAGCTCACATCAGTGTGGAGGAAATGCATAATTGTTTTTTGTATTAGCTAAAAATGTGTGCAAGATAGAAATGGGACTGTAAGACAATGGTAGAAATACAGGCTTAGTGGTAAGATGCTGTGTAGACAGACAGTTAAACTCAATATGCCTGTATAAACAGTAGGTATGAACATCTGTTTCCCACTTTTACAGAAACACAGAAACAAACCCCAATTAAAAGAATCTTAATGATAAGATGCTGAGAGGGGTGGCACAGATGGAGGGAGTAGATAATGGTAAGGCAAGGATGTGCCCACAGCAGGATGGGGTCAAATGGCCTTGAGAACAGGAATGAGCATTTTTGTCACAGACAAGACCAGATAAGACACGAGATAAACAGGAGTAATGGGTACCGGTCTTAGGGAAGTGGAGGGTGTAAACAGCGGGGGGAACAATGAAATTAGGAAAAAATATGTAGGAGCCAAATTATATAAATATCGAGTATTTGTTGAATTCAGTGTGTTTTGTCCCTGCCTTGTGGACATCACACCCACTTGCAAGTGTGAAATAAAGAGCTCTGCTGATTCAGATCTTGTCTCGGACTGAAATTACTGCAGTGAGTGAGCTTTGTTTCTCACAATTGGCGCCCAACGTGGGGCAATCCGGGATGTTCTTCCGTCGCCGTGTGGAGTGGCTGGCCCTGGACACTGGGAAGACGAGTCCCGTTCCCCATTGAGGAGCGGTCTCGTGTCGCGGTTTAGTCCGCTCTCTTGGGCGACTGGTACAAATCCCACAAGAGAGACATCTGAATCAAACAATGATATGCAGTCGATAGAACATACGGCAGAAAGGGACCAGGCAATTCTCTGCACAGACCAGGGTAAGAAAATTGACTTTTTTAAAAAAAGATATTTTTATTAGAAATTTAACATTTTAACAAATTTACAAAAATAAACAAAACTCTCAAGTACAAACATTGATATATAAATAAATCTTAAATATACAATAATCAAAATTTAACAAGAGAAAAATACCGAGAGAGAAAAATCAAAACTCAATTAACTACTAATCAAACCTACAATTAGCCAGAGTGTATAATTGAGTCACTTACATCTTTCAAATAAGCGAAAATGAGAGAAAAAAAAAGACGTGGGGGAGAAAAAAAAACCCCAACAGTTAACATAGAAGTTGGATATTGAAATACTTGCTCGGAATGTGTTAACATCATATATAACAAAACCCGTATTCGTGCAGGATTCCTCTCTCAAGGGGCCCCGGAGCAGCCATGTTTGTAGTCTCAATTAAATAAAAGCCCTTGTTAGGATAGCCAAAATATCTATGTAAAAGGGCTGCCATATTTTATAAAATAATGCAGTCTTTCGGTGCACCATATTTGTAAGGAAGTCAGGGGGAATACATTCCATGATTAATCTGGGCCAATTTGAAAGTCCAGGGGAACCTTCAGCCACCCAGTTCACCAAAATATTTTTCCTTATATGGAAAGAGAGAACAGAAAATAATCTCTTCCTATTTGACATTCCAGGTGCACCACTTAACCGACTGATCAACCATAATCATCCGAGTAAATCCGAGACCCCTCAGGAGGGGAAACCCTCTCTAAAACATCCCGAGCATAGAGCATATAGAATTTACAAAAAATAAAGGTTCTCTAATACACTCATAACAGTATAATAAAAAGAAAACTATTTCTAAATAATAAAAAAACATATTTGAATGGAGATTATCCCTCTCGTTCCCAGGGGGTATCACTTCTTTTCCAACGGTCCATCATATCCTCTCCCAACCAGTGCCCCACCATTGACCCAGGCGCTCCTTAATAGGATGAGGAGAATTCAGATATGATACAGAGCTAGAGTTAACAGTGAGCACCCTACCCCCACCCCCACCCCCCACCCACACCTGAGTATATTTGGTAGTATTAATACCATGTATAAACATATATAACTATAAAATTACAACTTCAACAAATTATAATTCAATATAATAATATAAAATAGCAAGGGAAAATAACCCCGCTCCTAGAGACAAAAGTAAAATAGAATAAGGTAACCACCTCTCCCCACCAACATTAACTAAACCCCCCGGCTTATATATATACATATATACACATACATACACACATATATGTACATACACACATACATATGTATACTAATAAAATAAAAGAACCCTAAGGGGGAGGGAGAAAATCATTAAATGGAGAGCAAATAAATAATTCCCTCTCCCCCCCAAGATAATAATAAACAGTAAGATAAGAAAAAGAAAAAGGGGGGAGGGGATATAAATCAGAGTGGGGAAAAGGCAAGCCAACATACATTGTCTCTTACGATTTATTTAAGAGAGTCCAAATATTCCTTAGCCTTTTCCGGAGATCTGAAATTATATCCGGATCCTTCGTAGCTAAAACATAGCGTCACTGGGTAGCGTAAGGTGTATTGAATATTTAAGTCCCTTAAACACTTCTTCACCTCATCGATTGCCTTCCTCCTTCGAGCCAGGGCCGGGGAGAAGTCCTGAAATAACATGATCTTAGATCCTTTATAGATCATGGCTTGGGGATCTTTTCCAAGATTTCTAGAGGCATCTAGGATTATCTGCCTCTCCCTATAGCTCTGCAGCTGGAACAGGACCGGGCGTGGGCGCTGGTTCGAGCCAGGCCCGCGTATTGCGACCCGGTAGGCCCATTCTACCCACACCGGGCCTGATCCAGCCTCCGGATCCAAAAGTTGTGGCAACCATTGCTCCAGGAATGCTGTGAGCTGGCCTTTCTCTTCCCGTTTGGGAAGGCCCAGCAAACGAATATTTTTTCGGCGACCTCGATTATCGAGGTCGTCGATGTAATTCTCTAAGGTCCGGACTCGCTGCTCGAGAGTCCGGACCTGATCTGCGGTTAATTGAGCTGCAGTCTCGGAGGTCGCGGCCTTTAACTCCGCCCCTCCAACTCGGCGCTCGAGTTCCTGGATGTCTCGGCCGTGCTTCTGCAGCTCGGCCGAGAGTGATTCCCAGCGATTTCAGAACTCCTCGATAAATGCGTCGATTTTCGCGTCCAGCTTGGTGATCATCTCCACAAGGCTTGTTACCGTCGGTAAGTCCCCAGGGGCGGCTGTGGACGCCTCAGCTGCAGCTGGAGAGGGAGAGGGTGGGGGAGGGGGTCCTGCTTGCTGAGAGCTGTGGGCTCTCCTCCCTTTAGTCATTTTTCCTAAGAGATTAGATTATTTAAATTTAATACCAACACTACCAAACAACTAATTATATTAAATAAAAGCTATTTTAGATGATTTGGTGAGTGTGGTGGGGGTGGGCGATCCACTTTGCCCAAGTCTTGGGAGGAGCACTGTAGACTCAGACTTGCTGGGTCGCCGCCATCTTGAATCCCCGAAAATTGACTTTTAAGTATTGCCTTGGTGGCCGGGATTGAGTTTTAGTAGTTAATAAGGGACTAACGAAGGAACTCAATATGGATTGTGCCATGGGGAAAGAAAAAGCCTCTGGGGAAACAGACGAAGAACAAAGCAATGGAAATGGAGGCGGGGTCTCTTACAACATACCTCCAGAAAGTCCGTTGGACAGGATGTTGTGGAATTGGAAAAATCATTTTCGTACAAGGGAAGAAAATGATTAAATATTGTTGCTTTGTATGGACTAAGGAATCCATTCTTCGTCCCGCCGCCTTCTGGCCAAAGTACAGGCCGGAAGAAGACTGGGTTTGTAAATATCTGAATTTATATGTCAATGTGTGTGTGAGAGAGAGAGAGAATGAAAAGAGCTGTACAGCTGATAGAAAGTTTAACCCTTTGTGATTTGGTTTGAATGCACATTTGTTTGTTGGTGATTGAATGTTTGAGTTTTATTTCCTGGAGCTTGAGTTCCAGGACTGTTTTGAATCTGATTTTTTTATGGAAACTTAACATGATTTCTTTTAAGGTTAAGGATTCTATAGAGATTATGGAAATAAATGATAACTCCTGTTCTTTTTACAGGTCATGACTGCCTTACTATCAGTTTCTAACTAATCTCTTTTATCTTTACATAAAAGCGAGGACAGTTGAAGTTTCAGTTCAACATTAGATAGTAGTAAAAACGGAAACTCCTATGGTCAATATCTGTGACCTTGGTTCGGCCATTGTTCATGCATTAGACGTTTTTTTTTAAACTTGAATAGACAAATTCTTTTAAGGCAGCTCTGATTATTTCACGACCTATAGTACTGTAATTGAGCAATGATTGGTCAGGACTACTTAAGAAAACTAATTTTGTATTTAAATTAGGGGACTAAAACTGGGTGATTACAGTGGATTTCAAAATTGGGAACTGTATGCGTTTTACATTTTAAATATTAAATACTGAATAAATGAACGTAAATATATAAATATATTTGCAAGTTAGGAACAGGCTTTAAAGTTAGTCAGGCATGAATTGATGAATTGGTGTTTGAAGTTATGGGGAGCGAGAAATATTACAATATTTCTTAAAAGAAGAAAAAGGGGAAGAACGTAAAGGATACCCTTCGGGAGGTACCAATAGGGGACAAAGAGATTGGGTGTGTGAGTGCCCCCCCCCCTCCCCCCACCAGTGGGGAGGTCAGAACATTTAAAAAGGAAATGCTGGTCCTGGTTGAGGATCCGGTCGGGTTGTCTGAACAAATTGATCAATTTTTGGGGCCCAGTCTGTGTACATGGACTGAGTTAATGTCTATTTTGAATCTACTATTTACTGGGGAGGAAAGGGGACTTATATGGGGATGCTGGACAGGGAGAGATGAAGTTTCCCCTCAGAGATCCCCCAGTGGGAAAATCAAAACCCGGAGCATAGAGCAGAAATGAGGGAATTGAAAGACCTGATTCTAAAAGGAATAAGAGAGACAGTTTGGAAATCGCAGAATCTGACTAGAGCCTTTGAAGTTAGACAGGAGAAAGATGAGACTCCTTCAGCTTTCTCGCAGAGATTAAGAGACTCAATGCGGAAATATTCTGGAATGAACCCTGAGGACCCAGTGGCACAGGGTCTTTTGAAAGTACATTTTGTGACAAAGGCATGGCCAGACATACAGAGAAAGATACAAAGATAGAAGGGTGGAGCATAAAACCATTAGATGAATTGTTAAGAGAGGCACAGAAAGTGTTTGTAAAAAGACAGGATGAGAGACAGAAACAGAAGGCAAAAATGATGGTAGCTGCGGTTGATGAGGTAGTTAAGAAAAGAATGGAACCAATAGTGAGCAACTGGAGCGGCGGGTGACAGCATGTAGGGCAGAGAGGGAGAGGGAGAGGACAAGGGGGAGCATTTGATAGAGGGTTCGGGTGACAGGGGCAGAGATGGGGGTCTCCACAGGCAGGATTCTATTATTGTGGAAAGATAGGGCATTTTCAGTGGGAGTGTACTGATCTACAAAGGGAAGCAAGGGCAATTCTGCTTATGAATTTTGATGAAGAATAGGGGTTTGAGGGGTTCCTGCCCTCGGGGACCCACCAGGAACCCTTGATAAACTTGAAGATGGGACCCTGTAGGGAAGAGGTAGTCTTCCTAGTAGATATGGGGGCAGCACGGTCATCGCTGAATTTTAAACCAAAGAAAGTAGACATATCGACACGGTCAATTATTGTTTCTGGGGTGAAAGGGGAGGAATTTACTGTCCCAGTATTTGAACCTATGATGATAGAAGGCCCTAAGGACAGGGTCACAGGGGAACTGTTGTATATCCCGATATAGGAAGTAACTTACTAGGGAGAGACTTAATTATCCTCTTAGAACTGGAGATTGGAATTCAGAAAAAAGAGTTAGTTGTGCAAATGGCAATGTTGACAGAAGATGTGGAGAGAGAGAGATAGCCCTTATTATATGGGCTAGAGAAGGGAATCGTGGTGAACTACACATCCCTCCCCTTGAAGTAAATTTTAAAAGGAAAGGGGACATTGTCTGTGAGCGACAATATCCCATTTCCATAGAGGGTAAACGAGGACTGCAGCCAGTAATTGAGGGACTGATTATAGAATGAGTAAGATCCCTCATGACCACAAATGGTTTAGTGTGATAGATTTAAAGGATGCCTTTTGGGCTTGTCCCTTGGTGGAGGAAAGATTTGGGACTATCCCCCTATGAAATCTTATTTGGATTACCTTATCTGGGAACGCATGGAGAATTGCCAATTCCCGAAACTAAAGATTTGTTCTTAAAGAAGTATATACTGGGGTTGTCCTCCTCTATGTCTTTCCTCAGGAAACAGGGTTTATTGGCACAGACTCCACCCCTTGAATTCACCGTTCATCCCATCCGGCCGGGAGATTGGGTCTTAGTAAAATCATGGACAGAGACTAAATTGCAGCCAGACTGGAAAGGGCCGTACCAGGCTCTTTTGACCAAAACGGCAATAAGGACGGCGGAGAAAGGCTGGACTCACGACACTCGGATCAAAGGGCCAGTGGAATCTCCAGTTGAGGAAGAAGTCTGGACAGCCGAATCAACACAAGACCCACTGAAACTCAGGCTAAAGAGACTTTGAGTAACTGATTATAGAGTGGCAACGTGAGCGCAGGATTATTTCTGTAGGATTGTATATTAAGTCTTTTTGTGCTTCAGCATGATGTTTAAAGTACTGGGAATGCTTAGAGTTATGATGTTAGCCCTCTTAGTATTGGGATTTTGTCAAATATCATTTTCATATGTATTATTAATGGTTCCTGAGTCTGATAATCCACAAGTAATAGACGCTGATGCATGCAGCTTAGTAAATTATGGGGATGGAGATAATCAAAGACAGTACCGCAGCTCAGAGATACATCTTAAGTCCTATGGGGATGACCTTGAGGATGGTACTTGGTATAATGGTCTCGTCACAGTACACCGGACCCCCTTCCAAACAGCTCGCGATTGTCGCGATAAAAAGTGTAACCCAATATACCTGACGAGAAAGAAAACCACATGGCATGAAGCAATTTGTGGGCGGGCGGGGGGCGGGGGGTTTGGGGGGGCGCGGTGGAGCACCTATGAGATACAATTAAATGAAACATTTGGGATAGAAATGAAAGCAAATGGGAAGGCTTTCTCAGGCTGGTGTTTTCGACTTAGTGTAGGACAGGGAAAATGGGCGGAATTACTGGATAATGAGATACAACCTTTCACCCCTCCCACTGATATTAAAGTAGCAAAGATTATAGAAGTAAAGGACTTGAAACAGATTATCGAAATAGAAACTGGGTGTGGGGATGCAAATGCCTGGGTTGAATGGGTACAGTATACTGTAAAAAGTCTGAACAAAAGCAATTGCTATGCATGTGCCTCCGGTAGGCCAGTGGCCCAGGTGGTTCCTTTCCACTCGGGTGGAAGCGAGACAGGAAGGGCATGAAATGTATGATAGCCCTGTATCAGGATGAGACTGCATGGAATGATAGGAATTGTACCTCCCTATCTCTGATGTTCCCTCCCTTGGAGAAGAAAGATGTACAAGTTCCCACCACATTTTCCGCCGCAGTTGGAAATCACACGTTGTATGTGTAGATGAGGTACAAGTCGATCTAGAGATTTGGGGGAGCTGAAATTGTGTGCAGAAATTAAAAATGTTACCGAAACGGAGAAAGGAGAGAACTACTCAGCACTAAAGATTCCCCAAGAGGATCTGTGGCGGGACTGTGGAAGCAAAATACTGAGACCCACCCTCCCTCCGGATTGGAGAGGGATATGTGCAATTGTACAATTGGCAATTCCATTTACCCTGGCATTTGAGAAGGAAAAGATAGTAGGGAAATAGGGAAGGGATAAGAGATCACTGTTAGACACTTCTTTCGATGACAGGATTTATCTTGATTCGGGAGGAGTCCCTAGGGGGGTACCTGATGAGTTCAAGGCTCGTAACCAGATTGCAGCAGGCTTTGAGTCAGCTCTCTTTTGGTGGGTAATAATTAATAAAAATGTAGATTGGATAAATTACATTTTCTATAATCAACAGCGATTTATAAATGATACAAGAGATGTGGTTAAAGGAATATCAGACCAGCTTGATGCAACAAGTAGGATGGCAGGGGAAAACAGAATGACCCTTGATATGATTTTAGTGGAAGAGGGTGTGTGTGCGTGATGTTAGGAGGAAGCTGTTGTACCTTTATTCCTAATAACACTGCACCTGATGGTTCAATTACTCGGGCCTTAAGGGGATTGACTACCTTAGCAGAGGAACTGGCTGAGAATTCAGGAGTAGACACATCTCTCACGGGATGGCTTGAATCCTTGTTTGGAAGGTGGAAGGGGGTGGTAGTTTCCATCCTTACTTCCCTGATAGTAGTAGTCAGGGTATTGGTGGCCATTGGCTGTTGTATCATACCCTGTATACGTGGGTTCACCCAAAGACTGATTGAGACAGCCTTAATGAAACAGATGCCCTTAAAAGGAAATCAGACAGAGGAACTTTATCAACTAAATATTGAGGAGATGAGTGAGACCAAGATGGATGAATTTTCCTGAATGATGCTTGTGAATTTTGGGAGCAATGCTTAAAAGAAAAATGCAGAAGATAACAAATGGTAATTAAAGAAAAAGGGGAAATTGTGGGATTTAGGTAAATTAATGTTACTTCTGCAATTCTGCAATTATAATTTCTGATATATATAATTCTGATATACAAGGTGAATGAACTCACACCAGTGTGCAATTGTTTCAGCCAAGAGTTGAGTCAACAAGAATGGGAACTATGTGGAGGAAATGCATAATTGTTTTTTGTATTAGCTAAAAATGTATGCAAGAAAGAAACAGGACTGCAAAACAATGGTAGAAATACAGGCACTAGATAAGATGCTGTGAAGACAGGCAGTTAAACTAGATACACCTGTACAAACAGTAGGTATAAACATCTGTTTCCCACTTTTACAGAAACACAGGAACAAACCCCAATTAAAAGGGCTTAGTGAAAATGCTGTGAAAAGGCAAGGATGTGCCCACAGCAGGATGGGGTCAAACGGCCTTGAGAACAGGAATAAACATTTTGTCACAGACAAGACCGGATAAGACACGAGATAAACAGGAGTAATGGGTACCGGTCTTAGGGAAGTGAAGGATGTAAACGGGGCGGGGTGGGGGGGGAACAATGAAATAAGGAAAAAATATGTAGAAACGAAATTATATAGATATCGAGTATTTGTTGAATTCGGGGTGTTTTGTCCCTGCCTTGTGGACATCACACCCACTTGCAAGTGTGAAATAAAGGGCACTATTGATTCAGATCTTGTCTCGGACTGAAATTATTGCAGTGAGTGAGCTTTGTTTCTCACACCCCCACCCCCCGGGATCTGACAGCAATAGGCTGTGGGGATGGAGAGACTTACCTTAAAAGTTGGGGCTGTTATTGAGGAGATCCGTGGGGAGATTCATGCCCAGGTCCAACCTATCACATCCATGCTGTAGAAGATCCAGGGCCTCAGGGAGAGGCTGGAGGAGGTGAAGTGTCGAACTCAGGCCTCGGAAGCTGCAATGGAGTCCTCATCCAGTCAGATCCAGGTGCTGGAGCGAGAGGTGCGGGCCTTGCGAGACTGTATCGATGTCCTCGATAATCGAGGTTGGAGGATAAATCTTCGAATTGTCAGGCTCCCTGAAGGTGAGAAAGGTGAGCGGCCAGTCAGTTTCTTTGAAAACTCGCTGCCCAAGTTTTCGGGCCTTCACATGGAGTCTGCAGATTGAAAGGGCTTATCGGGTTACAGTGCACAGGCCAGGCCCAGTGCAGCACCCCCGCCCGGCCCTAGTGCACTTACACTTATACAAGGACATGCAAAAACTGATAGAATCTTCCAGATCCCTGGGAAAAGATCCACAGGCATTGCTGTACAAGGGGTCAAAAATCCTGTTTTTCCAGTATTTCTCGGCAGCTTTAACTTGAAAGAGGAAGTCCTTTGATGAAGTTAAAAAGAGGCTGAGGAACCTGGACATCCAGTACTCCATGAGATACCCCGCAGTGCTCCGTTTCAGCCACGAGGACTCAGGTTATACATTTGACTCAGCGATAAAGCTAAAAACTTCATAGACACATTAAAATACACAGACTGGCCTGAAGAACACGATTAATGTTGGCTCTCTTTTCCTTCTTTCCCCATGTTTTCCCTTCCTTTCCCCCCCTTTCTTTCTCCCTAATAATTTTTAATTTGAAAAAAACGTGGACTGTGTTCCTTTTTGTTTTAATAACTGGATGTTATAACAGGAAATTGTGTGGATGTTCTTTGTTGTCTCCCTCCTGTTTTTGTTTTTTCTATTTCTCTTTTAGTCACAAGTTGGGGTGACATGATGCCAGGGATGGGTGGAGGGCTCACCCTGACTTTGTCTTCTGTAATGTTGATTTAAGCATCATCTCCCTGTTTTTTCTTCTCTTACGTAAGCCTGGGGCACAGTCTGGACTTGAAGGAGGTGTGAAGGAGTGGATGAGCAGGGTGAGTGCCCTCTATTGGCAGGGGGAAAGAGTCTTCCGTTCAGGGTTTTATAGTTGGTTTTATTTGTAGCTTTTTGGGAGTAATAATTCTTTGTAGTCATGACAGAGTATTTTATGTATACATAATTCTTTGACTCTAAGTCTTTATTTACTTGTGCTCAGCGCTTTGTAAGCATGGTTCGCCCTCCCAGGGGTACAAGGGTCTCTGAAAGAAGACTTTGTCTTCTGTAATATTGATTTAAGCATCATCTCCCTGTTTTTTCTTCTCTTACGTAAGCCTGGGGCACAGTCTGGACTTGAAGGAGGTGTGAAGGAGTGGATGAGCAGGGTGAGTGCCCTCTATTGGCAGGGGGAAAGAGTCTTCCGTTCAGGGTTTTATAGTTGGTTTTATTTGTAGCTTTTTGGGAGTAATAATTCTTTGTAGTCATGACAGAGTATTTTATGTATACATAATTCTTTGACTCTAAGTCTTTATTTACTTGTGCTCAGCGCTTTGTAAGCATGGTTCGCCCTCCCAGGGGTACAAGGGTCTCTGAAAGAAGACTTTGTCTTCTGTAATATTGATTTAAGCATCATCTCCCTGTTTTTTCTTCTCTTACGTAAGCCTGGGGCACAGTCTGGACTTGAAGGAGGTGTGAAGGAGTGGATGCGCAGGGTGAGTGCCCCCTATTGGCAGGGGGAAAGAGTCTTCCGTTCAGGGTTTTATAGTTGGTTTTATTTGTAGCTTTTTGGGAGTAATAATTCTTTGTAGTCATGACAGAGTATTTTATGTATACATAATTCTTTGACTCTAAGTCTTTATTTACTTGTGCTCAGCGCTTTGTAAGCATGGTTCGCCCTCCCAGGGGTACAAGGGTCTCTGAAAGGGGATATGGCTAAGTGTCCTATTAAATGGTGTACCTGGAATATCAAGGGAAGTCATTAGCTTGTTAAAAATAACAAAAGGTATTCTCTAGCTCGAAGAGGGAAAGGGTTTGTTGCAGGAAACCCAGCTTGATGATGGACAACACCTGAAATTACAACAGGGGATTATGACCGGGTATTTTGTTTCCATCATTTACCACTAAAAGTAGGGGAGTGGTGGTACTTATCCACAAAAATCTTCCGTTCACATTATTAGAGCAAGTGAAAGATGACCAGGGATGGTTTGTGATACTTAAGGCCCTGATACATGGGGAGGAATATTGCATTTTAAATGTCTACAGTCCTCCGGCACATCCCCTCAAATGTTTGATTAGTGCTTTCTCTAAACTGAATGCCTTTGGGACATGGCACATTGGGATGGGGGGGGGGTGAGGAAGTGGGGGTATTTTAAGTATCTTTTTGGATCTGACAGTGGACAGAATGCCTTGTGGGCCCCTATCTATTTCTTCACAGGCCAAGCAAGTGGTTGACTTGTGGCTGGTGGATTTTTGGAGATGTCTTCACTGTGACCAGCAGGACTTCACCTTTTTTTTTCAAACCCACATAAATGTCACACGAGGATTGATGTCTTTCTGTCTCCCATGGCCCTTTTGGATTTGATTATGGGTTGTACAATTGCGAATAGCTCTGATCATGTGAGTAAAAAAGATTCCTGATGAAGGGCTTATGCCCGAAACATCGAATTTCCTGTTTCTTGGATGCTGCCTAACCTGCTGTGCTTTAACCAGCAACACATTTTCATCTCTGATCATGTGGCAATATATTTGAAGGTTAAGGCCAAAAGTGAAGGACAAGGTTTGTGGCATTAATATTTGGACTGTTTTCTTCTTATGGATTCTAAATTTGTGGAATACTTTTTGAAGGAGATTCAGGAATTGCTGACTACCAACTCAGGCACAGCTAGTAGCCTGTCTGTGCTGTGGGAGACCGCTAAGGCCTTTGTTAGGGGATTAGCTATTTCCTATTTGGTTAGCTGGAAACGACAGAAGGGGGAACAGCAGTGTCTACTTGAGACACGGTTGAAAGCCACCGAAGTGGCACATTTTGTGTGGCCATCAGTGACTAAGCTACAGGTCTGGGAGCAAGAGCTAGGAGTAGAGATCTCTTCTGAAACATGGGAGAACATATGGGAGAATGCTCAAAAGATCTCAATCTGTAAAATGAAATGAGCTATGCAGTTAAAAGTTATGCACAGCGTTCATCTGGCGTCGGACTGTCTGGTGAAGTTTTTAAAAAAGGTGACATCTCCAATATGCCCCAAATGTAAGATAAGTGTAGGTACTCTAACCCACTGCTTCTGGACAGGCCACAGGCTCTGTGTTTATTGGAGCGCCGTGGCGGGAGAGATAGGGAGGGTACTGAGGACTGAAGTTAAAGTAGACCCGATGTCACTCCTGTTAGGTCTACCGAATTTACCATCTTTAGACGGGCAGGGGAAGAAACTATTTAATATTCTTACTTACTGTGCACGGAGGAATATTCTGATGAACTGGGTGTCTGAGAACCCGCTGGGATTGCTGGGATAGCAGAAATTAATTATGGAGCACATTCCCTTGGACTTTTTTACAAACATGGTGCACCACACAACAGACCATTTTATAAGACATGGCAGCCCTACTTGAGTTATTTGGATATAAATTTGTCAGTTATCTTAACTAGAGCGTTTGTTTAACCAGGATGGTAGGTTTGTCAAGCCCTGGGCCCTGGAGTGGGGTCTCCTGAGTTAATGCAGGTATATATACAATGCTCCCGTTCCGTTGTTTGGGAGCTTTGTGCTGAGCATAGCTGTTCTGTATTTTGCATTTTTTGTGTGTTTTATCTTGCTCTTCTTTTGATCTATTAGTTACTTACTTATTTATTGGTGTTGCTTTGCAATGTTAGGGATTGTTTTGTATGCTAGGGTAGGTTAGTAGACAGTAGTTGTATTGTAATTTGTGTTTTTTTCCTCTTTATTATACTGATATTTCTTGCTGATTGTATTTTTCAATAATTTTATATGTTTTCTAAAGTTAAAATAATTGCTTATAAATATATTTACAAAAAAGGTGTATAAGTCCTGCTCTGATTTGCTTTCCCAAAATGCAGCACCTCACATTTATCTAAATTAAACTCTATCTGCCACTTCTCAGGCCATTGGCCCATCTGATCAAGATCCCATTTTAATCTGGTCTAGGAAGACTTAAACAGCATGTGGATTGATGCAGTAATTAAACACAAACAAACACACTTGATGCTGAGACCTGGTTCGAAGTTATCCAAAAGCTCGTATTTAAAACTGAGATTGGGAACTTCCTGAGACAATTCCTAGGAAGGTGTGGAGTAGGTGATCTGCTGTCAAGCGATGACATTGACCCCTGTGCTAAATGCAGACTCAGTTCCTGGAACTGTCTCCAGCTTTTCTCCCAATGCTTTAGGCAGGCTCCTTAGACCGAGATACTTAATGACAGCAATCATCATGTTTATAGATATAATCTGCCTAGATTACCCCACTCCAACCACCTCCTCAACACCTCTCCCACCTCCCAATCACCTGACCACTCTCAATAGGCAGTTAGAGAAAAGAATATCCCCGCACCAGCTACTGGGGTGAGAATCAGAATTATATAAATAATTGGGATGGTTTTGTTAATATAAGAAGTATTCCAGCATCTACATGGATTTTCATTTTGAAAAACAGAAACGTTGTTTGTTTTCTCGGATGGAAAGAGCTGAAAACCGAAGCATTGGAGTCGACACCCTGGATCACTTCCTCTGATCCAGGAGGAAGCAGAGACCCTGCTCCTGCTACTTCCCATTTGGTTATCTTGGACAAATCATGGCTCTTTCTCTTGCTCCACTGACCTTTGGTCTGTGCAGTGTCTCCAGTTCATTCACACTGGTCCCCAAAATGTTAAACAAAACAAAACAGGAATTGTTGCAAAGACTCTGCAGGTTTGGCAGTATCTGTGGAAGAGAAATCAGAGTGAATGTTTCGGGTCCAGTGACCCTCTTCCAGTACAGAAATATTACCTCTGCTCCCTGAATGGGAAACCTGTGTCCTTATCTTCATTTTCTTTCAGTTCTCTTGATGTCTGCTAAATATTCTATCTTCTCTGATCTCTATGACAAATTTGCATCTCTAGAAGGGTTCCTTTTGGTACTCCATGGTCATTTCTTGCCCATCACCCACGGGAGTTTGAGCTTTGGTCAGATTTATGCAGTGATTAGTTCAATAACTCTGGAAACTGGATATTTCACCGCTCTATTGAACTGAGCTCTGAACTTGGGCAGAGCTGCCATATAAAAAAGGGTGTTTGTACAGCAGCTTACATTGCGCAGCATGTATCCAACTTGTTCAAAGATTTCATAGTCATAATCATTTAACTGATCTGGGACACCAAGGATATATAAAACATATAGCAGCCAAAGAAGGATGAAATTTCCGGATATGGTGAAGAGTAAAATCACTGCCGTAGTCCTACTCTTCATCCCGGGGTCAACCTGCTTCCCTTCCTTACTCTGACCCCTCAGTCCCTTACGGAGTTGACTTGACTTAAATAAAATGCGTGCGATTGTCAGAACATTGAGGAACACAATGATAAAGAATGGCCCCAATGGGGTTAGAGCCACAGCAAATGAGCGGAATCCAATCCAGTGAGAGTCAGTGAAGTAGCTTTCCTTATTCCTGCAGAAAAATGGTATGTTCCTGATTATCTTTGTGGGTTCAAATCTAAAATACCAAGGGACATTTTTTTAAACAGAGCAGAATACTGATTTTTGAGAGAATTACAGATGCATTTTTCCCAGTGCAATATTTAGTTTTCAGTTTGTGGCAACAAAAGCTTACAAACCGATCGAAGGTGAATGTAACGGTGAACCAGACAGAACAGTCTATGCATGCACGGATCAAGACATGGATAATACTGCACACAGGAGTGATGTCCAGGAAAGATAATGGGAAATAATAAAAATTTATTTGCCTCAGTATGACCTCATTGATCATGACCAGTAGATCTGCTGCTGCCATCGCCACCAGATAGCGTGTTGTGCAGGTAGTGAGGCCACACTTTCCCTGGGACAGAATCATGATAGCCACGAAATTCACTGTCAGAAGGATAATGGAAAAATGACTTCATGTTAATGAACACTCTTTTCTGCATAAGTTTAAAATCAATCTGTATAGTTGCTACGACAGGGATATGCGATCACCCAGGATTAAAAGAATTGTGATGTAAACTGTAAATGTGTAACTTGCCAATTTCTAGCTTGAATCGAAACAGGCAGCCGGTGAACAGCAGCTGGAATGTAGGATACCGGTTATAAAGGTACCCACCAAAACATGTAACATTTCGCAGGATGAATTTGCACCACATGTAGCCATGATTCACCCAAGAAGAGTCAATACAGTGAGAGAATTGGATGACTCCACTTAATAGTGTGTGTGTCCCTCTCTCCCTGAGACTCGTGTGTGTGTTGTGTGTGCGTCCCTCTCTCCCTGAGACTCGTGTGTGTGTGTGTGTGTGTGTGAGAGGCCATTCCTTAACTTCTGAAAAGCGAAGTAAATCTCTCCAGTGAATCCTAGCATTAAATTATGAGGAGGAAAAACATCATTGCAGCTGTTAAATATCAAAAAAAGGGCATACAGAAATCAATTGTTATAAAAGAGAAAAGGGGCATTCAGAAAGGTAGAGAAAGGTTCTTTTAATGATCGGTTACTTTCAATTGGATTCCTGCAGGTTTTTGAACATTAATAATATGCTGTTCATCATTCAGTTTAAAATGTAAAGATGTTGGAGCTGTATACAAAGGCAGAAAGCCGATTAAAACTGGGTGTTGTGGAGAATGCTCGGGTGGATCCACAGGGCACCTTCAGCAAAGATAAACTGTCCAGGCATACAGTGTCACTTCAGTGTTACAGAAGGTTTCTTGTGGACAGGTACCTACGTAGAAAGAAGTGAACATTAATTTCAGTCCCACCTACATACATTTGTATGCTCCTATAAGAGTAGATGAAAGGAAGTAAGAGGGAATGAAACTCATGTACTCAAACAGAAATATACCAAGTGCCCTGCTACTGCTCTGCCCAGGACTATAAGAAACTACAGAGAGTTGTGAACACAGGCCAGATCAGACACAAGCCAACCTTCCATCCATTGACTGAATGTACATTTCTTGTTGCCACAGAAAGCCAGCCAACACCATTAAAGACCCTCCCACCCCGGTTAAACTCTCCTCCTACCTCTTCCGTCAGTCAGGAGATACAAAACCATAAACACACAGAACAACGTGTTCACGAATGGCCTTCTTCCCCACTGTATTTGAATTCTGAATGGACCTCTCAAATTGTAAATCTCATATTGACCTTGCTTCTTGAGCACCTTCCTTGTAGCTGTACCTCTATATCCCTCACTCTGTTCAATCACCTGGTGGCCGTTATATCTTTGCGCTGAAGATTCATGCACTGTAAGCAAAATAAGTTTTTTTGCCCCCAAAGTACAGAGGTAAATGTGACAATATAATAATAAATGAAATCAAAATCAGGGTTTATTAAAAAAAGGTAAATGACAGAGATGATGGAAGAGTAACCCTGTCTCTCAGCAGAGCCAGTGGAATACCTTGTGAGGTAAGACCCATTACATGGTGTCTATAGCTGAACAGTGTGAAATGCCTGAGGATGGCTTGCTCAATGTTGAGGAGGTGGCGGGTGGGGGGAGGGGGCGGGGTGGGTGGGGGAGGGGGCGGTGTTTGTTGCTGCAATTTCAAAGGCACTGACATGGAATGCTGCATCACTGGGAAAGCTACTGAAATGGCAGAGATGCTGCAACAATGAAAGATACCCCGAAAAGTAACAGAATTTGGGAAAATGGCAGTCAGGATCATTGTTGGAGTTGATGGCTCTGGGGGAAGTACTAGTTGAAAAGACAATGGGCCAGGTGAGAGTTGGAGAATGCTTGGAGACACGGAGACTTAGAGCACTGAAATAAAATGTACTTTGCCCTACAGAATCCATGATGGCCAAATAGAATTACCTCTGAATTCTCATCCAGTTTGCCAGCATTAAGTCAATAACCCGGGCATTCCAAGTGCACATTTAAGGATTTCTATGCTATCGGGGATCTGCTTCTACTACCCTTACAGGAAGTAAGTTCCACATTGTCCCAACACTTCCGGTGGAAACCTCAAACCCCTGCCTCTCTGCATCTATGGCCCTGGTCATTGACCTGAGCACAAAGGCGAAAACATATTTCCTTCTGTGCTGTCTATGCCCCTTATAACAATATACTTTTAAATGATGCCCCCTATCAATCTCCCCTGCTCCAAGGAAAACAATCCCAGTCCATCCAATCTCCCTTCATACCCAAAACTTTACTACCTTGGAGTCTTCCTGGAAAGTCTCCACCTTCTTTCGGAAAATCAAAATATTCCAACATTCTAGCTGTAGCCGAGCCAATATTTTATACTGTGCCAA
Organism: Hemiscyllium ocellatum; assembly: GCF_020745735.1. Classification (NCBI taxonomy): domain Eukaryota; kingdom Metazoa; phylum Chordata; class Chondrichthyes; order Orectolobiformes; family Hemiscylliidae; genus Hemiscyllium; species Hemiscyllium ocellatum. The sequence continues at coordinate 6,269,439 of NC_083442.1, read as the reverse complement.
TATTTTGTCCCTGCTCCTAAACTCTATGTCTCGCATTTAAAAGCCAACAAATCCCAATACCTTCTCAACCATTTCATCGACCCTCCAGTTTAGCCAGCAGACAGCAACAGAAGGATAAGTGATTACAACAGCTGCCAATTGTTACAGAATCAGAGGTAAAGCAGGAACACCCAGGATAAGAGACGGATTATGGGGTGGGGGAGCAATACCAATCAGAATGGCGGACAAGTGGAATCTAATAAATAACATGCACCCTGAACATTCGGGGGGAAGCTATGGGAAATCGTCAAGGGTCATTTGACAGAAAACGACTTACTGCTCTCAGTGAGAATGGGTCATGACCCCTGTGGGTTTAAGGAATGCTCAGGTTTGTTGTACATTTTACAGTTGAGTGGATAGCCACGGTCAGAAAGGAAAGTTCATCCTCAGTGTGTAGCTCTGTACTCATTCAAAACAAAAACTACTTGCAGCTGGGACATGTGAAGTGTATGAGAAATGTCATGAAAACCCAATGTTGAACAAGTTAGAGGGATCTAAGCATTTATTTTTTATTCTAATCAGATCCTGCATTTTGGAATCCGAGAATGTACACCTGACAGTTGCACTTGTCTGTCCCCATAGGGACACCCTCCATCCACTAACAGCAGGCCCCACTGCAGATTACAGCTTTGAACTGAGACATGGATGGAACGAGCTGCGAGAGGAGGTGGTGATGGTGGGTAAAATTAAAACATTTAAAAGGCATGGGTATAGGAACAGGAAGGATTTAGAAGGATATGGGCCAAACGCTGGCAAATGGGATCAGGTTAATTTTATATTCCTGGTCAATGTTGAGGAGTTGACAAAGGGGCTGTTTCTGTGCTGCATGATTCTATAAGACGACAAATATTCCTCAAATCTTCATCACTCCCGTAACTGGAAACGTCAATCCATGCTCCTCAGCAGTTACCCAAGACAACAGCGAATTCTGAACATCGAACATTCAGAGATAACAGAATCTGAAACCCACATGGTGTAAAGGAGATGAACCAGCTCAAAGCCCTTTTACTGTAGTGCTCCCTAAAGTAGGAAGGAGGAAATGCGCTGCTATCAATACAACTGCACAAACACAGATACACGCAGGAATGTGAGAACACTGGGTTTATGAGATCGACTGCACTGACTGACCAAGATCCACTGCAGTTCTATACTTGCTGGCATTTCCAATAACTCCTTCCCTGAAGGTAGCCTCCAGTCTAAGATGCAACTCAGGAGTTCAAAACATTTAACCCAGCGTAATCATGTAAAACAATGAAACAACAGAAGTTTTGAAATATATAATTTAACTGCATGATGTTTCAACTCGGGAGTGGGTATAACACTGACTATTACATCAGAATGCAAATCTCTTAATTAACAAGGAAAGAGGTTCTCATCCACAAATTGTAAATAATTATAGACACTTACCAGGAACACCAATGATGGCAAGAACCATGCAGAAAACTGCCTGGGCTAAGTCAATTGTCCGATGCATTTTCAGTGTAGAGCAGCAATCCTTTATTCTTGGACATAAAAATGCAAGCATTAAACTCTGCGGTGTTACATTCTCTAGTGTTTCCATTATATTCTGTGTTATCCCCACTGGGAGATTGGAGTTGCAGCTCTGATGATGATAACTTTATCATTCCTAGTTGGTAGAAGATGTTTCTCAATGAAATTGGATTGTGACAGGGAAGGGATGACCTCATCGAGGGAAGAATCATCATTGGAAACTGTGTTAATTGTTGTTGGATGTATTCCTCCAATTTGTCAACTCTCTGGAGACAGTTTTTAATCAATCTGTTCAGAGATGTAACAATGTACCTATGGAAAAGACAGAAGTTGAAGGCAGGGCCAGCAGCCCAGAGCTGGGGACATTGCCACTTTACTAGTTCATTCACTGTACATCATGGAGCACTGTACCAATGCAAATAGGAACTTCAAGGCCGGATCATATAACCTTAAGGATGTGTAGCCGTTGTCTCATTAGAAAAACCTCGCCACTTTATGAACAGAGAGGCAGCCTGCTGTTGTAATAATGCTGCCTTCACATAAAGAGATTACATTGCTTTCTAGTGGATGGGTGCGATTTTGTTTGCTGCATCTACATTTGTTTTCCTCTTCCTTAATGCCCCGCTAACATCGAAATTTGCTTTCTAATTTGTCTTGGATTTTTGTCCAGCAACATGGTGTTGAGGGAATGTACCTCACATTGTCTCCGTGATGTCAATCATGACCATTTATTGTATGAATCTCTGACATTAGCGAGCCCTCTACCGTAGCCCTACCATGGGCTGTCATTAGCCATGTCTCAGATAATTCCCATCATCCTAGATTACTTGTAGGAATGTAGTTGACCTGTCATTGTACCATGTCCGTCCCATCTCTGTGTTGGAGAAATTCAGGTCCCCTCATTGTCACCCTCCTGCCGTGACATGGATTTGCTTTTCCCAGTTGCTGATGCAATATCGTTCTGGTTCCAAATCTAGTTCCAAACCAGGCTCAGACGGATCATTTTAGCTCCTCACAAAGTATTCTATGCTTTTTTTTTGGAATCATCTCATTCTGCCATTTGCACTTTTGACAATAACCTGAGTGTCCGTTTGCCTTCCTCCTCTCTGGGAGGGGGTTAGCTTAACTCCATTTTATTGGGCCAGATGACCCACAATTTTGAGGACACCTACTTAATAAAATCACTTCCAAACGAAACAGAAATGCCCAGCTTCTCCAAGATACCAACATCGCTGATATCCACATTCCTGGGGCAATTCTTTTAAAGCTGTGCAGCGTTCACACATCCCTTGGAAAGTTCGGTGCCCAGGTCTACATGCAACACAATAAGTGCAGCCTATCCCCAAGTACTTCAAGACCACAATTCATAAGCAGTTGCTGACATCAGTATTGGCTCAGAAATGTTTGGCAGGTCAGGTCATATTGGGAGCACAGATGGAATCTCCACGTCCCAAACCAGAAACCGAGAAACCAAAGAGAATCTGCCCCGGCCCAGGGAGAAGCGGATAGCATTGAACCACATTGGGAATGGAACAGTATGGAGACACACTTGGTGCCCTGTACAACAGTGACAGAAATGAGCTTGTTTCAGACGGGCAGATCAATTGGAATGTAAGGGACAGCCTTTGCACTGACTCGGATTCACACATAATTGTGGGCTTTCAAGGTCGAGACACTGTCACCGGGGTATGTGTCATTCTGCTGGAGTGGTTCCTCTCAAACTGCCACAGACAGTGCACCACAATGTGCTATTTGATCTGTTCACATCAGTGAGTCACTGAGAACGCCATTACCTCACTCTGACTTTGTGTCAAATCAGCTCAATAGAACCCTACCCCTGTGTAATTGGCAGCTAACATTTTTATCAATCTGGCCAGAAACACCTCACCCTGGTGGAGACATTGTCATGATGTGGCCTTTTGAAATTGCCCAGGTTCCTTCAGTTCCAACTGTGTCTGCAGGAACAGAGAAATTACAGCCCGTTACAGCAGTTGAAGGGGAAGTGGAGATTTGGAACAATCCATCATCATTCAGAATCATTGAATGCTACAGCTGTTACAGTACTGAACAAACTAATACACATGTTGTATTTGTGAGGGCACTCTGCAGTGATAATCTGGCTAATTTCACCACCTACCTTTCATTAAATGTGCTCTAATTCCCGGTAATTCCCCATTTTATTGCCCTGAATTAATCTGACTATAAATAAAAAGGAGAATGTAAATGTCAGTGTTGGACAGATTGTGGCACAAATCCTATTTCCTCATGGACAATTGGTTCCTTTACCAGGCATCACCAGTCCGTCCTTACCTTTCACCATGATCAATGTAACCTGTCAGTTTCCCTTGTTGAACACACTGTCAGATAGAGCCAGGGACTTGGAGACAGATGACAGCACGGAAAGCAGCCACACAGCGTTTCGGGTTTGTCTCAGTGAAGCCCAATCATCGTTGTGCCTGAAGGATGCTTGAACCAGCTTAGATCGGAGGCTCTAACGCTCTCCTCACTGAGTTTATCCAGACACACAAATGCAGTACGGTTCCTATCATCCATTTTATCCCCATCACAAACACTCTCTCCATCGATTAATCTTTTTTCCTTCAAACAAATTCTCCCAAACTGAGCAAGGTACAGTCTTCACTGAGAACCCCTTGCTGACTCTTCTGGATTAATCACTCACTGTTCAAATCACCATTTAGAGAATCTCTCAGAGTTTTGCCAGCTCTGGAAGTGTAACAGCAGCTGGTATCCCATCCTAAAACGTTTGCAAAACTTCAGACAGGTTGATCTCATTGACTTCATCTCAGGGTTTTCCATTGAACATCGCTTCAAAGGTACCACCGTGCGATGGCTGAGATCCGAACCCATACCAACTGCTTGGAAGGCAGCCATGCTGCCCACTATACCCGCATCCCCCTGCCAGCTGGGTGCTCGCTATTCTCGAACACACTTAACAACACCGCCATCATCACCAACAGAAATAGCCGGAGAAGCTCAGCAAGTCTGGCAGCATCACCATCATAATCCCTCAGATCTGAAGAAGAGTCACTGGACTTGAAAATTTCCCTCTGCTTTCTCCCCACAGATCCTGCCGGGCCTGCTGAGTTTCCCCAACAATCTCCATGTTGGGGTTCAGCTCTCCAGGATCTGCAATCCCGGAGATGTTGACCTACAGAAGGGGATATTGGGTCAGGTGACGGTCTACCTCTTTCAGATGTCAAGGAGCATCTTAAACCGGAGAGGGATCGGGAGACAGGGTGGGAGCTGGGCGATATTGATGATGTGGAAGGACAGTGTGTGCATCTGATCACATTCTGTCAGTCTGACTAATAGCAGGCATTCCTGGCACTGGATTCACTGAGCGGTGAAGGGTCAGTGAACAGAGCGGACTTTCCCTGTTGTTCTGTTCCTGACTCTCCAGCTCCCACTCTGTTAGTGACCTCTCAGTCTCCCGGGAAATGTGTATTCTCCAATAGTGTACGGTCTAAGGAATATCATTCCTAAATAACTCCTGTCCAAGGTAATAACGATTAATGTGTCTGTGTCTCCTCCTCTGTTCTGTACATGTTAGGATTGTTCGCCCATTTAGGGGCAGACATTGAGGATGTTATGAAACAAACCAACCCCCCCAAAAATATATTAAGAAAATGGCTTTTAAAAAACATTTCTCTAAAGGTAAGTGTAAAGCATTGTAATTCAATTGTGAAAACTGCCAGGCTTGAAGTAAAACACACTTTACTCCACACTATCGATAAAATACAAACAAAAGAAAGAAATATTGGAATAACCTAACTCTATTGGAAACCTAACTGGCTGACAGATTAATTAACTACTGAACAGCAACTTTTCCAGTTTAGCAACACTCCATAAAACACACACTTGGCAAAGGTGAATCCAGTAAAATAGATAGTTTCACATGGAATTCTGGACAACGATTGTAACAGATTTACTCAAACTTCCATCTACTTTCAGTGTTCTTGGAACAGGACGATATGTTGCTTGAGGGGACAGCTCCGATCTGTCTGTAGTTTCATGTTGACCTGTCTGTAGAAAGGATGACAGATCCATAACGAGTGACCTCTTCCTGAATCTCACCAATCTCCAGATGGAATTCTATTTCACAGGATTTTTGTCCAACTGACCAGATGATGAACATTTCCCTGCAGTATACAGATAACTCTCCCAAAAGCAGTGATTCATGTTTTAACGTCTGCAGTTGGATATAGTCCAACCAATTCTAGATCAGTGAGATATACCAGGAAATCAGGTGACCAATACTGAAGCCTGAGGATAAATCAATAAACTACAGATTTCTATCACGGGACTCGAAACACTATGCCTTCCTCCCACAAGTGGGTCAGACTGCTATTACCTCTTCCAGATTTCACTCCTGCTTCTATCTATAACATTTAGCAGATCACGAACAACTATTTTGTCTTGCAGATTTCACTCCAGCTTGTCTCTATAAAATCTGGCAGTTTATAAACAAATATTAGCCCTTCCAGATTTCACTCCTGCTTGTCTCTGTAACATTCTGCAGACAAAAACGAATATTATCTCTTCTTAATTTCACTCCTGCTTGTCTCGAAAACATCCTACAGACCACAAACAACTATTACCACTTTCAAATTTCACTCCTACTTCTCCCTGTAATATCCTGCAGATTCTAAACAACTATTACCTCTTCCAGATATCATTCCTGCTTGCCTCTGTAACATTCTCCAGACCATAAAAAAGTATTACCTCTTTTGATTTCCCTTCATCTTGTTATTGTAACATCCTGCACACCATAAACAATGATTACCTCTTCCAGATTTCACTCCTGCTTCTGTCTATAACATTCTGCAGACCAGAACTATCTATAAATTCTTCCAGATTTCATTCCTGCTTGACCCTGCAACATCCTGCAGATACTAAACAACTATTGCCTCTATCAGATTTCACTCCTGCATGTCTCTGTAACATTCTGCACACCATAAACAATTATTACCTCTTCTCGATTTCACTTCATCTTGTTACTGTAACATCCTGCAGACCATAAACAGCTATTATCTCTTCCAGATTTCACTTCTGCTTGTTTCTGTAATATCATGCTGATCATAAACAACAATTACCTCGAACAGATTTCACTCCGGATTTTTTCCGTAACGTCCGACAGATTATAAACAGCTATTACCTCATTCAGATTCCATTCCTGCTTGTCCCTGTAAAATCCTGCAGACCAGAAACAACTATCAACTCTTCCTAATTTCACTCCTGTTTGACTCTGTAACATTGTTCATATTATAAACACCTATTACCTCTTCCATTTTTCTCTCCTATTTCCATCTGCAACATCCTGCAGCCATAAACAACTATTACCTCGACAAGATATAATTCCTGCTTACCTCTGTAACATTCGGCAGATTATAAACAACTATTACCTTTTCCAGATTTCACTCCTGATTGACTCTGTATCGTCCTGCAGACAATAAACAACTATTACCTCTTCCAGGTTTTAGACCTGCTTTTCTCTGTAACACTCTGCAGACCATAAAAAGTATTACCTCTTCTTTATTTCACTTCTGTTTGACTCTGTCACATCCTGCAGATGATAAACAACTATTGCCTCTTCCAGATTTCACACCTGCTTGTGCCCCTAACATTCTGCAGACTACAAACAAATGCAACCTCTGTATTACCACTTCCACTTTTCACCCCTGCTTGATTCTGAAACACCCTGCAGAATATAAACAACTATTACGTCCACCAGATTTCACTCCTGCTTAGTTTTGTAACATCTTGCTGATCATAAACAATATTTACCTTGAACAGATTTCACTCCGAATTGTTTCTGTAACTTCTGGCAGATTATAAACAGCTATTACCTCATCGAGATTTCATTCCTGCTTGTCCCTGTAAAATCCTGCAGACCAGAAACAGCTATTACTCTTCCATATTTCACTCCTGTTTGACTCTGCAACATCGTTCAGGTTATAAACAACTATTACATCTTCCAGATTCCATTCCTGCGTGCCTCTGTGCCATCCTGCAGATCATAAACAACTATTACTTCTACCATACGTCACCCCTGCTTGTCACTGTAACATCTGGCAGTTTATAAACAACTTGAACCTCTTCCAGATTTCATTCCTGCTTGTCTCTGTACTATGCTACAAATCATTAACAACTATTACCTCTTCCAGATTCCACTCGTGCTTGTGTCTATTACCTCTTTTGATTTCACTTCATCTTGTTATTGTAACATCCTGCACACCATAAACAATGATTACCTCTTCCAGATTTCATTCCGGCTTGTCTCTATAACACCCTGCAGACCATAAACAACTATTACCTCTTCCACATTTCACTCCTGCTTGTCCCTGTAATATCCTGTAGATTATAAACAACTATTACCTCTTCCAAATTTCATTCCTGCTTGCCTCTGTAACATTCTCCAGTTCATAAAAAAGTATTACTACTTCAACCTTTCACTCTTACAGATTTCATTCCTTTTTGTATCTGCAACGTCCTGCAGGTCGTAGACAAATATTACCTCCTTCAGGTTTCATTTCTGCTTGCCTCTGTAACATTCTCCAGACCATAAAAAAATGTTACCAGTTCAAGTTTTCACTCCTGCTTGTCACCGTAACACTTGGCAAGTTATAAACAACTATTACCTCTTCCAGATTTCATTCCTGCTTGTCTCTATAACACGCTGCAGACCACAAACAACTCTTACCTCTTCTAGATTTCACTCCAGCTTGTCTCTCTGCCAAGATATAGATCATAAACCAGTAATACCTCTTCCAGATTTCACTCCTGCTTGTATCCTATAAACATCCTATAAACCACAAACACCTATTGTCTCTTCCGGCTTTCATTCCTGCTTGATTCTGCAACATCCTGCAGATGATAAACAACTATTACCTCTTCCAGATTTCACTCCTGGTTGTGTCTCTAACATTCTCCAGACGATAAACAAATTCAACATCTGTATTACCACTTCCACTTTTCACTCCTGCTTGATTCTGCAACATTGTGCAGACCACAAACAACTATTACCTCTACCAGATTTCATTCATGCTTGTCTCTGTAATATTCTGCAGACCATAATCAATTATTACAAATTCCAGATTTCAATGCTGCTTGTGTCTATAACATCCTGCAGACCACAAACACCAATTACCTCTTCCAGATTTCACTCCTGCTTTTCTCTGGAATATCCTGCGGATTATAAACAACTATTACCTCTTCCCGATATCATTCCTGCTTGCCTCTGTAACATTCTCCAGACCATTAAAAAGTATTACCACTTCCATTTTTCATTCCCGCTTGATTCTTCAACAACCTGTAGACCATAAACAACTATTACCTCTTCCAGATTTCATTCCTTTTTGTATCTGTAAAATCCTGCAGGTCATAAACACATATTACCTGCTTCAGATTTCACTCCTGCTTATCACCGTAACATCTTGCAGATTATAAACAATATTACCTCTTCCAGATTTCACTCCTGCTTATCACCGTAACATCTGGCAGATTATAAACAATATTACCTCTTCCACATTTCACTCCTGCTTGTCTCTGTAATATGCTGAAGACCATAAACAACTATTACCTCTTCCAGATTTCATTCTTGCTTATCTCTGTAACATTCTGCAGAGGAAAACCAATTTATTACCTCTTCCAGATTACATTCCTATTTGTCTCATTAACATCCTGCCAATCATAAACAACTATTACCTCTTCCAGCTGTTATTCCTGCTTGTCTCTGTAATATCTGCAGACCATAAACAACTATTATCTCTTCCAGATTTCATTCCTCCTTGACCCTTTAACATCCTGGCACACTATAAACGGTTATTTCCTCTTCTAGATTTCATTCCTGCTTTTCCCTGTAACATCCAGTAGATCATAAACATTTATTACCTCTAACAGATTTTATTCCTGCTTATCTGTGCAACATCCTGCTGATCATAAATAACTATTACCTCTTCCAGATGTCACTCCTGCTTGTCTTTGTACCATTCTGTGAAGATCTATGACCTCTTGATTCGAGATCGGTCAAAAGAATCAGCTCATACGGTCTGTTCAAAAAGCAGCGGTCATTAGTTTATTGAATTAAGGCATCGTGATGCAATTTTATCCAGCAACATAGAGGTTAAAGCTTCTATATTCCATGGTGAAGTCACGCAATTACATTTGAATATTGCATATTTTAAAATTTTTTTTAAGAGGTAGTACAGCCTTAATGACATGACAGACCAATCACATATAATAAGGTGACATGATTTGCAGAAAGTTAATCCAATGATATTTCCTGGAAAAGGGTTCTTAATGACAAGAAAAGTCCAATCATCTTGACAATAGGCTGATCCAATGGTATTCCTTGGAAAAGGAATCTTATTTATGTCAATTGTCATGCAATGTATCAGTTGAAGGTTAGTTCGAATAGTCAATTCATGCATCAGTATTCATTTTATGAAAACTCTATTGTCCTCTTATCTTTGAATTTCAGCTTAATTCTGCAAAATCAGCAGGACAGGTTCACAGGCCATTTCATAGCATTCTTTTACATTGAGAAACCATTTTGTGGTAAACAAAAATCTACTCATAATTGTCTAAATCCAAATTTTAGGTCCTCAGTAGTTCTTTGCAATGATTCTCCAATTTAGTAGAGCGCTGCCAGAATTCTTAAATTTAGACATGGACAAGTTGGACTGAAGGGTCTGTTTCCGGGCTGGACATCTCTGTGCTCTATTTAGTGTTCCGCTTCCCTGCAACAATTCTCCCTGTTACCAATCCTGCACTAATTCGGGAATTTCACCAACTCACCCATTGAGTGTTAACCTGCCCCAGTCCTCCGACTTAGAATTTAACGGCACCTGCATGAATTCTCTAATTATTGCTGCCCTGCATCAATACCTTCTATTTAGTCGTTCCATGATACACATCTTCAACGTAAGGGTGCCCTGCTGAATTGTTTTCATTTTTTGGTGCTCTGAACTGAATCTCCAGTTTTCCAATGCGAGCAACATTTCCTCCTTTTATTAATTCCCTGCCCCTATTCCACAATGTAGACATGCCATGCTGCAATTTTCTAATATACTGACACTCACACCACTTTCCCAACGTAATGGAATCTCCTAATTATTGATTCCCACCAAATCTCCCACTTACTCATATCCCTGTACTAAATCTTCCATTTACTGATGCCCGAGCCCGATTCTACCATTTAAGGGTGCCCTACTCTAATTCTCCCATTTACTGTTGCCAAGCACCAATTCTCTAATTTAGCTCCACTGTGCACCAGGTGTTGCCTTACACCAATGCCCATACTGACTGATGCCCTCCCCCATTTACTGATGGCCCGCACAGATTCTCCAATTCAGTGTTGCTTAGCGCCATTTCCCCCAATTACTGACGTCCTGAACAAGTTCTCCATTCAGTTTTGCCTAACACCAATCCTCATATTGACTGATGCCCTCGCCCAATTTAGGAGTGCCCGACTCTCATTCCCGCATCAAGTATTGTCCTGTCCCAATTCTCCCATTTAGTCCTACACTGCACCAATTCTCCCATTCACTGCTAAACTGAAACTCTCCCATTTGGTGCTAACTGCACCAATTTGCCATTATCAGATACCCTGTTCCAAATTCTCTTGTTTCGTTTAGCCCTTGCCCAATTCTTCCATTTAGTAGTTCCTCAGAATGATTCTCCAATTTCTGGAGCGCTGTCAGAATTCTAAAATTGAGTTATAGACAGGTTGGACTGAAGTGTCTGTTTCCATGTTGTATATCTCTGAATTTATGACTATTTATGGCTCTGCTGCTCTGCAGCATTTCTCC